>NW_028322239.1:11517187-11668906 GCF_059928025.1 Delphinapterus leucas
TGTTTCCTGAAACACCTAAAAAACAGGGTAACGGTGCGTACGGCACTACCACTTATGGTCCTATACCTTAGGGAAATTAAAATCAAAAACACACAGCCACCCCAGAGTTTTGGACGGCACTGTTTACAAGAACCTCGTCTACGGTACAAGTTAAATATCCCAGAATGCAAAAATGGATAAAGAAGTTGTGGTACGTACGTACAACGTAATATCACTCAGCAATGAAATCTATGTCATCAGGCCCATAGCGGCATAATGAGTGGATTCAGGTAGGAGGATTCTAAGTGAAATAAGTCACACAGAAAAAGAAACATCATAAGGTATCACTAATACACGGAATGTAAACTTCGCTACACATGAACTGAATTACAAAACAGAACAGGGTCTCAAATTTAGAAAACCAACTTATGCTTGCTTATGGGAAAAGGTGAGTTGGGGTGCTGCATAAAACCAGAGATTGAAATTAACACAGATACCGTTCCATAGGCCAAATATATAATAGAGAAGACCTACTCCTTGCTCAACGAAATGGACTCAACACCCCATATTCAACGCCTGGGAATATACCTGACAAGTAAGAATCTTAAAACCCATGGATTTATATGTCTCCATAAGGAAATCAAGTGTGTGTACAGCGGCCTAAACGCAGCAGTGAAAATCCGATAAATCCCATTACCAAAATAAATTTCAAAAACAAAACACAATGACAGTGAAATAGAGAGCAATTCTTACATAATTCATTCAGGGCTTGTGATGCAACCTTGATTTCCACATCTACACCCAGAGCTGGGTGAGACATAAGGCTGGACACTTCGGGCTGATAGCATTGGTGAGGTTCAGTGAGCAAACGCAGGCCCTTTGGAGTCATACTGCATGGTACCCATTCCATGGGTCCCAACTCTCCAGGTTTAAGGGATTCTTCCTTCAGCTAAAACATGCATGGGAAACCCAGTGTATGGTCCACCGTGTGATTGGGAAACGTTTTCAAAAGCATCTTAGTTTTCGTCCCCTGGTACTCGGGGTCACCGTTCCTGACGCCTTACTAACACTCTCCCCAATTGGAGAGTCAGTGCCTTTAACCTCCTGTTTGGCACAGTTTGCAATTTCTGCGCAAGATGATCAGGAATAAGGAGAACCAATGAGAGACTAGCTGTAGGTGTGTGCACGGGCAAATGGAACGCTCATTTCCCACCAGGAAGAGGAATTAACCAAAGGCTCAGCGTGCCTGCTGGAAAAAGATTAGGGCCTGAAGCAATCCTGCGGTTTTGCGGCCAGCTCACAAGAAAGCGAGTTGAAGAAAGGAGCTCAGGGGCACTGTAATTCACAAACCTGCAGAGTGATGAATGAGAGCTATCGTCCAAAAATATATTGAAGTTAGTCTTCGAAGAGGACTTGAAAAAGGGGCAGAATTTCAGGAAAACGATTTCAGGGGGTAGACTGGAATTGCACTTAAAGCATAGGAAAAGAGGCAGAATGTCGACAATGATGCACTTGGCCAAAAAGGTCGTATGCGTTCTTTTCCTGAATATATTCAGGAAAAAACGCATACGCACTTTTTGGCCAACAAAGCAAGCGTGTAAATGAAATCTGCACCACAATGAAGTCTCACTGCCCCCCGGTGAAAAGGGCCATCTGAAAAAGGTGTAAAATCCAGAAAGGCAGGACAGGGCATGGAGAACAGGGAGCCTTGTTATGCTGCTGGGCGGGATGTAAATTGCCAACAGCCACTCTGGAGAAGTGTATGGTGTTTCCTGAAACACGTAGGAAACAAAGAAACACAGCCTATGGCACTTCCACTTATGGTCGTATAGCTTAGGGAAATTAAAATCAAACACACACAGCCACCCCAAAATTTGGGACGGCTCTGTTTACAAGAACCTCGTCTACGATGCAAGTTAAATATCCGAGAAAGCAAAAAATGAATAAAGAAGTTGTTGTACGTATGTACAATGGAATATCACTCAGCAATGAAATCTACGTCATCAGCCCCGTAGCGGAATAATGAGTGGATTCAGGTACGATGATTCTACGAGAAATAAGTCACACAGAAAAACAAACATCATAAGATATCACTAATACACGGAATGTAAACTTGGCTACACATGAACTGAATTACAAAACAGAACAGGGTCTCAAATTTAGAAAACCAACTTATGCTTGCTTATGGGGAAAGGTGTGTTGGGGTTTTGCATAAAACCAGAGATTGAAATTAGCACAGATACCATTCCATAAGCCAAATATATAATAGAAAAGACTTACGCCTTGCTCAACGAAATGGACTCAACACCCCATATTCAACGCCTGGGAATATACCTGACAAGTAAGAATCTTAAAACCCATGGATTTATATGTCTCCATAAGGAAATCAAGCGTGTGTACAGCGGCCTAAACGCAGCAGTGAAAATCCGATAAATCCCATTATCAAAATAAATTTCAAAAAAAAACACAATGACAGTGAAATAGAGACCAATTCTTAAATAATTCATTCAGGGCTTGTGATGCAATCTGGATTTGCCACATCTACAACCAGACCTGGGTGAGACATAAGGCTGGACACTTCGGGCTCATAGCATTGGTGAGGTTCGGTGAGCAAATGCAGACCCTTTGAAGTCATACTGTATGGGACCCATTCCATGGGTCCCAACTCTCCAGGTTTAAGGGATTCTTCCTTCAACTAAACCATGCATGGCAAACCCAGAGTAAGGTCCACCGTGTGATTGGGAAACGTTTTTAAATGCATCTCAGTTTTCGTCCCCTGGTACTCGGGTTCACCATTCCAGACGCTTTACTAACACTCTCCCCACTTGGAGAGTCAGTACCTTTAACCTCCTCTTTGGCACAGTTTGCAATTTCTGCGCAAGATGAACAGGAATAGGGAGAACCAATGAGAGACTAGCTGTAAGTGTTTGCACGGGCAAATGGAACGCTCATTTCCCACCAGGAAGAGGAATTAACCAAAGGCTCAGCGTGCCCTGCCTGAAAGAGATTAGGGCCTGAAGCAATCCTGCAGGTTTGCGGCCAGCTCACAAGAAAGCGAGTTGAAGAAAGGAGCTCAGGGGCACTGTAATTCACAAACCTGCAGAGTTATGAATGACAGCTATCGTCCAAAAATGTACTGAAGTAAGTCTTCGAAGAGGACTTGAAAGCGGGGCAGAATTGCAGGAAAACGATTTCAGGGGGTAGACAGGAAATCCAGCTAAAGCTTAAGAAAATAGCAGAATGTCGAAAATGAGGCACTTGGCCAAAAAGGGCGTATGCGTTTTTTCCTGAATATATTCAATAATAAACGCATACGCACTTTTTGGCCAACCAAGCAAGCGTGTAAAGAAATCTGCACTACAATGAAGTCTCATTGACCCCCGGTCAAAAGGGCGATCTGAAAAAAGTATAAAAATCAGAAAAGCAGGACAGGCCATGGAGAAAAGGGAGCCTTGTTATGCTGATGGGCGGGAAGTAAATTGCCAACAGCCGCTCTGGAGAAGTGTATGGTGTTTCATGGAACACCTAAAAAACAAAGCAACGGAGCCTACGGCACTTCCACTTATGGTCCTATAGCTTAGGGAAATGAAAATCAAAAACACACAGCCACCCCAAAGTGTCGGACGGCTCTGTTTACAACATACTCGTCTACGGTACAAGTTAAATATCCCAATTGTGAAAAATGGATAAAGAAATTGTGGCACGTACGTACAAAGGAATATCACTCAGCAATGAAATGTATGTCATCAGGCCCATCGCGGCATAATGAGTGGATTCAGGTACGATGATTCTAAGTGAAATAAGTCACATAGAAAATGAAACATCATAAGATATCACTAATACAAGGAATGTAAACTTGGCTACACATGACCTAAATTACAAAACACAACAGGGTCTCAAATTTAGAAAACCAACTTATGCTTGCTTAAGGGGAAAGGTGAGTTGGGGTGCTGCATCAAACCAGAGATAGAAATTAGCACAGATACCATTCCATACGTCAAATATGTAATAGTCAAGACCTACCCCTTGCTCAACGAAATGGGCTAAACACCCTATATTCAACGCCTAGGAATACACCTGACTAGAAAGAATTTTCAAACCCATGGATTTATATGTCTCCATAAGAGAATCAAGCGTGTGTACAGCTGCATGAATGCAGCAGAGAAAAGCCGATAAATCCCATTATCAAAATGAATTACAAAAACAAAACACAATGACAGTGAAATAGAGAGCAATGCTTAAATAATTCATTCAGGGCTTGTGATGCAACCTGGATTTAGCTGATCTACACCCAGAGCTGAGTGAGACATAAGGTTGGACACATCGGGCTGATAGCATTTGTGAGGTTCGATGAGCAAATGCAGACTCTTTGAAGTCATACTTCATGGAACCCATTCCATGGGCCCCAACTCTCCAGGTTTAAGCAATTCTTCCTTCAGCTAAAACATGCATGGGAAACCCACAGTATGGTGCACCGTGTGACCGGGAAACGTTTTCAAATGCATCTCAGTTTTTGTCCTCTTTGACTCGGGTTCACAATTCCAGACCCTTTACTAACACTCTCCCCACTTGTAGAGTCTGTGCTTTTAATCTCCTGTTTGGCACAGTTTGCAATTTCTGCGCAAGATGAACAGGAATAGGGAGAACCAATGAGAGACTAGCTGTAGGTGTCTGCACGGGCAAATTTAACACTCATTTCCCACCAGGAAGAGGAATTAACCAAAGGCTCAGCATGCCGTGCCGGAACGAGATTAAGGCCTGAAGCAATCCTGCGGGTTTGCGGCCAGCTCACAAGAAAGCGATTTGAAGAAAGGAGCTCAGGGGCACTGTAATTCACACACATGCAGAGTTATAAATGACAGCTATCGTCCAAAAATATATTGAAGGTAGGCTGCGAAGAGGACTTGAAAGCGGGGCAGAATTGCAGGAAAACGATTTCAGGGGGTAGACTGGAATTGCATTTAAAGCATAGGAAAAGAGGCAGAACGTCGACAATGATGGACTTGGCCAAAAAGTGTGTATGCGTTTTTTCCTGAATATATTCAGGAAAAAACGCATACGCCCTTTTTGGCGAACCAAGCAAGCATGTTAAAGAAATCTGCACTACAATGAAGTCTCACTGCCCCCCGGTCAAAAGGGCCATCTGAAAAAAGTGTAAAATCCAGAAATGCAGCACAGGCAATGGAGAACAGGGAGCCTTGTTATGCTGATGGGTGGGATGTAAATTGCCAAGAGCCAATCTGGAGAAGTGTATGGTGTTTCCTGAAACACCTAAAAAACAAAGCAACGGAGCCTACGGCACTTCCACTTATGCTCCTATAGCTTAGGGAAATTAAAATCAAAAACACACAGCCACCCCAAAGTTTCTGACGGCTCTGTTTACAAGAACTTCATCTACGGTACAAGTTAAATATCCCAGAAAGCGAAAAATGGATAAAGAAGATGTGGTACGTACGTACAATGGAATATCATTCACCAATGAAATCTATTTCATCTGGCCCATGGTGGCATAATGAGTGGATTCAGGTACGATGATTCTAAGTGAAATAAGTCACACAGAAAATGAAACATCATAAGATATCACTAATACACGGAATGTAATCTTGGCTACATCTGAACTGAATTACAAAACAGAATAGGGTCACAAATTTAGAAAACCAACTTATGTTTGCTTAAGGGGAAAGTTGAGTTGGGGTGCTGCATAAAACCAGAGATAGAAATTAGCACAGATACCATTCCATACGTCAAACATGTAATGGTCAAGACCTACCCCTTGCTCAACGAAATGGGCTAAACACCCTATATTCAATGCCTAGGAATACACCTGACTAGAAAGGATTTTCAAACCCATGGATTTATATGTCTCCATAAGAGAATGAAGCGTGTGTACAGCTGCATGAAGGCAGCAGAGAAAATCCGATAAATCCCATTATCAAAATGAATTACAAAAACAAAACACAATGACAGTGAAATAGAGAGCAATTCTTAAATAATTCATGCAGGGCTTGTGATGCAACCTGGATTTACCTCATGTACACCCAGAGCTGAGTGAGACATAAGGTTGGACACTTCGGGCTGATAGCATTGGTGAGGTTCGATGAGCAAATGCAGACCCTTTGAAGTCATACTGCATGGTACCCATTCCATGGGTCCCAACTCTCCAGGTTTAAGCGATTCTTCCTTCAGCTAAAGCATGCATGGGAAACCCACAGTATGGTGCACCGTGTGACTGGGAAACGTTTTCAAATGCATCTCAGGTTTAGTCCTCTTTTATTCAGGTTCACAATTCCAGACCCTTTGCTAACAGTCTCCCAACTTGGACAGTCAGTGCCTTTAACCTCCTGTTTGGCACAGTTTGCAATTTCTGCACAAGATGAACAGGAATAGGGAGAACCAATGAGAGACTAGCTGTAGGTGTCTGCACGGGCAATTTTAACACTCATTTCCCAACAGGAAGACGAATTAACCAAAGGCTCAGCATGCCGTGCCGGAACAAGATTAGGGCCTGAAGCAATCCTGCAGGTTTGCGGCCAGCTCACAAGAAAGCGATTTGAAGAAAGGAGCTCAGGGGCACTGTTTTTCACAAACCTGCCGAGTTATAAATGACAGCTATCGTCCAAAAATATATTGAAGGAAGGCTGCGAAGAGGTCTTGAAAGCGGAGCAGAATTGCAGGAAAACGATTTCAGGGAGTAGAGTGGATTGCATTTAAAGCATAGGAAAAGAGGCAGAATGTCGACAATGATGCACTTGGCCAAAAAGGACGTATGCGTTTTTTCCTGAATATATTCAGGAAAAAACGCATACGCACTTTTTGGCCAACCAGGCAAGCATGTTAAAGAAATCTTCACTACAGTGAAGTCTCACTGCCCCCCGGTCAAAAGGGCCATCTGAAAAAAGTGTAAAATCCACAAAGGCAGCACAGGCCATGGAGAACAAGGAGCCTTGTTATGCTGATGGGCGGGATGTAAATTGCCAAGAGTCACTCTGGAGAACTGTATGGTGTATCCTCAAACACCTAAAAAACAAAGCAACGGAGCCTACGGCACTTCCACTTATGGTACTATAGCTTAGGGAAATTAAAATCAGAAACACACAGCCACCCCAAAGTGTCGGACGGCTCTGTTTATAAGAACCTCGTGTACGGCACAAGTTAAATATCGCAGAAAGCAAAAAATGGATAAAGAAGTTGTGTTACGTATGTACAATGGAATATCACTATGCAATGAAATCAATGGAATCAGTCCCGTCGTGACATAATGAGTGGATTCAGGTACGATGATTCTAAGTGAAGTAAGTCTCACAGAAAATGAAACATCATAAGATATCACTAATACACCGAATGTAATCTTGGCTACACATGAATTGAATTACAAAACAGAACAGGGTCTCAAATTTAGAAAACCAACGTATGTTTGCTTAGGGGAAAGTTCAGTTGGGGTGCTGCATAAAAGCAGAGATGGAAATTAGCACAGATACCATTCCATACGTCAAATATGTAATACTCAAGACCTACCCCTTGCTCAACGAAATGGACTAACAACCCTATATTCAATGCCTAGGAATACACCTGACTAGTAAGAATATTCAAACCCATGGATTTATATGTCTCCATAAGAGAATCAAGCGTGTGTACAGCTGCATGAAGGAAGCAGAGAAAATCCGATAAATCCCCTTATCAAAATGAATTACAAAAACAAAACACAATGACAGTGAAATAGAGAGCAATTCTTAAATAATTCATTCAGTGCTTGTGATGCAACCTGGATTTACCTCATCTACACCCAGAGCTGAGTGAGACATAAGGTTGGACACTTCGGGCTGATAGCATTGGTGAGGTTCGATGAGCAAATGCAGACCCTTTGAAGTCATACTGCATGGGACCCATTCCATGGGTCCCAACTCTCCAGGTTTAAGGTATTCTTCCTTCAGCTAAAACATTCATGGGAAACCCACAGTATGGTGCACCGTGTGACCGGGAAACGTTTTCAAATGCATCTCAGTTTTCGTCCCCTTTTTCTCGGGTTCACAATTCCAGACCCATTACTATCACTCTCCCCACTTGGAGAGTCAGGGCCTTTAACCTCCTGTTTGGCACAGTTTGCAATTTCTGCGCAAGATGATCAGGAATAAGGAGAACCAATGAGAGACTAGCTGTAGGTGTGTGCACGGGCAAATGGAACGCTCATTTCCCACCAGGAAGAGGAATTAACCAAAGGCTCAGCGTGCCTGCTGGAAAAAGATTAGGGCCTGAAGCAATCCTGCGGTTTTGCGGCCAGCTCACAAGAAAGCGAGTTGAAGAAAGGAGCTCAGGGGCACTGTAATTCACAAACCTGCAGAGTGATGAATGAGAGCTATCGTCCAAAAATATATTGAAGTTAGTCTTCGAAGAGGACTTGAAAAAGGGGCAGAATTTCAGGAAAACGATTTCAGGGGGTAGACTGGAATTGCACTTAAAGCATAGGAAAAGAGGCAGAATGTCGACAATGATGCACTTGGCCAAAAAGGTCGTATGCGTTCTTTTCCTGAATATATTCAGGAAAAAACGCATACGCACTTTTTGGCCAACAAAGCAAGCGTGTAAATGAAATCTGCACCACAATGAAGTCTCACTGCCCCCCGGTGAAAAGGGCCATCTGAAAAAGGTGTAAAATCCAGAAAGGCAGGACAGGGCATGGAGAACAGGGAGCCTTGTTATGCTGCTGGGCGGGATGTAAATTGCCAACAGCCACTCTGGAGAAGTGTATGGTGTTTCCTGAAACACGTAGGAAACAAAGAAACACAGCCTATGGCACTTCCACTTATGGTCGTATAGCTTAGGGAAATTAAAATCAAACACACACAGCCACCCCAAAATTTGGGACGGCTCTGTTTACAAGAACCTCGTCTACGATGCAAGTTAAATATCCGAGAAAGCAAAAAATGAATAAAGAAGTTGTTGTACGTATGTACAATGGAATATCACTCAGCAATGAAATCTACGTCATCAGCCCCGTAGCGGAATAATGAGTGGATTCAGGTACGATGATTCTACGAGAAATAAGTCACACAGAAAAACAAACATCATAAGATATCACTAATACACGGAATGTAAACTTGGCTACACATGAACTGAATTACAAAACAGAACAGGGTCTCAAATTTAGAAAACCAACTTATGCTTGCTTATGGGGAAAGGTGTGTTGGGGTTTTGCATAAAACCAGAGATTGAAATTAGCACAGATACCATTCCATAAGCCAAATATATAATAGAAAAGACTTACGCCTTGCTCAACGAAATGGACTCAACACCCCATATTCAACGCCTGGGAATATACCTGACAAGTAAGAATCTTAAAACCCATGGATTTATATGTCTCCATAAGGAAATCAAGCGTGTGTACAGCGGCCTAAACGCAGCAGTGAAAATCCGATAAATCCCATTATCAAAATAAATTTCAAAAAAAAACACAATGACAGTGAAATAGAGACCAATTCTTAAATAATTCATTCAGGGCTTGTGATGCAATCTGGATTTGCCACATCTACAACCAGACCTGGGTGAGACATAAGGCTGGACACTTCGGGCTCATAGCATTGGTGAGGTTCGGTGAGCAAATGCAGACCCTTTGAAGTCATACTGTATGGGACCCATTCCATGGGTCCCAACTCTCCAGGTTTAAGGGATTCTTCCTTCAACTAAACCATGCATGGCAAACCCAGAGTAAGGTCCACCGTGTGATTGGGAAACGTTTTTAAATGCATCTCAGTTTTCGTCCCCTGGTACTCGGGTTCACCATTCCAGACGCTTTACTAACACTCTCCCCACTTGGAGAGTCAGTACCTTTAACCTCCTCTTTGGCACAGTTTGCAATTTCTGCGCAAGATGAACAGGAATAGGGAGAACCAATGAGAGACTAGCTGTAAGTGTTTGCACGGGCAAATGGAACGCTCATTTCCCACCAGGAAGAGGAATTAACCAAAGGCTCAGCGTGCCCTGCCTGAAAGAGATTAGGGCCTGAAGCAATCCTGCAGGTTTGCGGCCAGCTCACAAGAAAGCGAGTTGAAGAAAGGAGCTCAGGGGCACTGTAATTCACAAACCTGCAGAGTTATGAATGACAGCTATCGTCCAAAAATGTACTGAAGTAAGTCTTCGAAGAGGACTTGAAAGCGGGGCAGAATTGCAGGAAAACGATTTCAGGGGGTAGACAGGAAATCCAGCTAAAGCTTAAGAAAATAGCAGAATGTCGAAAATGAGGCACTTGGCCAAAAAGGGCGTATGCGTTTTTTCCTGAATATATTCAATAATAAACGCATACGCACTTTTTGGCCAACCAAGCAAGCGTGTAAAGAAATCTGCACTACAATGAAGTCTCATTGACCCCCGGTCAAAAGGGCGATCTGAAAAAAGTATAAAAATCAGAAAAGCAGGACAGGCCATGGAGAAAAGGGAGCCTTGTTATGCTGATGGGCGGGAAGTAAATTGCCAACAGCCGCTCTGGAGAAGTGTATGGTGTTTCATGGAACACCTAAAAAACAAAGCAACGGAGCCTACGGCACTTCCACTTATGGTCCTATAGCTTAGGGAAATGAAAATCAAAAACACACAGCCACCCCAAAGTGTCGGACGGCTCTGTTTACAACATACTCGTCTACGGTACAAGTTAAATATCCCAATTGTGAAAAATGGATAAAGAAATTGTGGCACGTACGTACAAAGGAATATCACTCAGCAATGAAATGTATGTCATCAGGCCCATCGCGGCATAATGAGTGGATTCAGGTACGATGATTCTAAGTGAAATAAGTCACATAGAAAATGAAACATCATAAGATATCACTAATACAAGGAATGTAAACTTGGCTACACATGACCTAAATTACAAAACACAACAGGGTCTCAAATTTAGAAAACCAACTTATGCTTGCTTAAGGGGAAAGGTGAGTTGGGGTGCTGCATCAAACCAGAGATAGAAATTAGCACAGATACCATTCCATACGTCAAATATGTAATAGTCAAGACCTACCCCTTGCTCAACGAAATGGGCTAAACACCCTATATTCAACGCCTAGGAATACACCTGACTAGAAAGAATTTTCAAACCCATGGATTTATATGTCTCCATAAGAGAATCAAGCGTGTGTACAGCTGCATGAATGCAGCAGAGAAAAGCCGATAAATCCCATTATCAAAATGAATTACAAAAACAAAACACAATGACAGTGAAATAGAGAGCAATGCTTAAATAATTCATTCAGGGCTTGTGATGCAACCTGGATTTAGCTGATCTACACCCAGAGCTGAGTGAGACATAAGGTTGGACACATCGGGCTGATAGCATTTGTGAGGTTCGATGAGCAAATGCAGACTCTTTGAAGTCATACTTCATGGAACCCATTCCATGGGCCCCAACTCTCCAGGTTTAAGCAATTCTTCCTTCAGCTAAAACATGCATGGGAAACCCACAGTATGGTGCACCGTGTGACCGGGAAACGTTTTCAAATGCATCTCAGTTTTTGTCCTCTTTGACTCGGGTTCACAATTCCAGACCCTTTACTAACACTCTCCCCACTTGTAGAGTCTGTGCTTTTAATCTCCTGTTTGGCACAGTTTGCAATTTCTGCGCAAGATGAACAGGAATAGGGAGAACCAATGAGAGACTAGCTGTAGGTGTCTGCACGGGCAAATTTAACACTCATTTCCCACCAGGAAGAGGAATTAACCAAAGGCTCAGCATGCCGTGCCGGAACGAGATTAAGGCCTGAAGCAATCCTGCGGGTTTGCGGCCAGCTCACAAGAAAGCGATTTGAAGAAAGGAGCTCAGGGGCACTGTAATTCACACACATGCAGAGTTATAAATGACAGCTATCGTCCAAAAATATATTGAAGGTAGGCTGCGAAGAGGACTTGAAAGCGGGGCAGAATTGCAGGAAAACGATTTCAGGGGGTAGACTGGAATTGCATTTAAAGCATAGGAAAGGAGGCAGAACCTCGAAAATGATGGACTTGGCCAAAAAGTGCGTATGCGATTTTTCCTGAATATATTCAGGAAAAAACGCATACGCACTTTTTGGTCAACCAAGCAAGCATGTTAAAGAAATCTGCACTACAGTGAAGTCACACTGCCCCCCGGTCAAAAGGGCCATCTGAAAAAAGTGTAAAATCCAGAAAAGCAGCACAGGCCATGGAGAACAGGGAGCCTTGTTATGCTGATGGGCGGAATGTAAATTGCCAAGAGTCACTCTGGAGAACTGTATGGTGTATCCTCAAACACCTAAAAAACAAAGCAACGGAGCCTACGGCACTTCCACTTACGGTACTATAGCTTAGGGAAATTAAAATCAGAAACACATAGCCACCCCAAAGTTTCAGACGGCTCTGTTTACAAGAACCTCGTCTACAGTACAAGTTAAATATCCCAGAAAGTGAAAAATGGATAAAGAAGTTGTGGTACGTATGTACAATGGAATATCACTCACCAATGAAATCTATGTCATCAGGCCCGTTGTGGCATAATGAGTGGATTCAGGTACGATGATTCTAAGTGAAGTAAGTCACACAGAAAATGCAACATCATAAGATATCACTAATACACAGAATGTAATCTTGGCTACACATGAACTGAATTACAAAACAGGACAGGGTCTCAAATTTAGAAAACCAACTTATGTTTGCTTAAGGGGAAAGTTGAGTTGGGGTGCTGCATAAAACGAGAGATAGAAATTAGCACAAATACCATTCCATAAGTCAAATATGTAATAGTCAAGACCTACCCCTTGCTCAACGAAATGGGCTAAACACCGTATATTCAACGCCTAGGAATACACCTGACTAGTAGGAATCTTCAAACCAATGGATTTATATGTCTCCATAAGAGAAACAAGCGTGTGTACAGCTGCATGAAGGCAGCAGAGAAAATCCGATAAATCCCATTATCAAAATGAATTACAAAAACAAAACACAATGACAGTGAAATAGAGAGCAATTCTTAAATAATTCATGCAGGGCTTGTGATGCAACCTGGATTTACCTTATCTACACCCAGAGCTGAGTGAGACATAAGGTTGGACACTTCGGGCTGATAGCATTGGTGAGGTTCGATGAGCAAATGCAGACCCTTTGAAGTCATACTGCATGGTACCCATTCCACGGGTCCCAACTCTCCAGGTTTCAGCGATTCTTCCTTCAGCTAAATCATGCATGGGAAACCCAAAGTATGGTGCACCGTGTGACCGGGAAACGTTTTCAAATGCATCTCAGTTTCCGTCCCCTTTTACTCGGGTTCAAAATTCCAGACCGTTTACTAATACTCTCCCCACTTGGAGAGTCAGTGCCTTTAACTTCCTGTTTGTCACAGTTTGCAATTTCTGCGCAAGATGAACAGGAATAGGGAGAACCAATGAGAGACTAGCTGTAGGTGTCTGCACAGGCAAATTTAACGCTCATTTGCCACCAGGAAGTGGAATTAACCAAACGCTCAGCATGACATGCCGGAACCAGATTAGGGCCTGAAGCAATCCTGCGGGTTTGCGGCCAGCTCACAAGAAAGCGATTTGAAGAAAGGAGCTCAGGGGCACTGTAATTCACAAACCTGCAGAGTTATAAATGACAGCTATCGTCCAAAAATGTATTGAAGGAAGGCTGCGAAGAGGACTTGAAAGCGGGGCAGAATTGCAGGAGAACGATTTCAGGGGGTAGACTGGAATTGCATTTAAAGCATAGGAAAAGAGGCAGAACGTCGACAATGATGCACTTGGCCAAAAAGGGCGTATGCGTTTTTTCCTGAATATATTCAGGAAAAAAAGCATACGCACTTTTTGGCCAACCAAGCAAGCATGTTAAAGAAACCTGCACTATAGTGACGTCTCACTGCCCACCGGTCAAAAGGGACATCTGAAAAAAGTGTAAAATCCAGAAAGGCAGCACAGGCCTTGGAGAACAGGGAGCCTTGTTATGCTGATGGGTGGGATGTAAATTGCGAACAGCCACTCTGGAGTAGTGTATGGTGTTTCCTGAAACACCTAAAAAACAAAGCAACGGAGCCTACGGCACTTCCACTTATGGTCCTATAGCTTAGGGAAATTAAAATCAGAAACACACAGACACCCCAAAGTTTCAGAAGGCTCTGTTTACAAGAACCTCGTCTACGGTACAAGTTAAATATCCCAGAAAGCGAAAAATGGATAAAGAAGTTGTGGTACGTACGTACAAAGGAATATCACTCACCAATGAAATCTATGTCATCAGGCCCGTCGTGGCATAATGAGTGGATTCAGGTACGATGATTCTAAGTGAAATAAGTCACACAGAAAATGAAACATCATAAGATATCACTAATACACGGAATGTAATCTTGGCTACACATGAACTGAATTACAAAACAGAACAGGGTCTCAAATTTAGAAAACCAACTTATGTTTGCTTAAGGGGAAAGGTGAGTTGGGGTGCTGCATAAAACCAGAGATAGAAATTAGCACAGATACCATTCCATAAGTCAAATATGTAATAGTCAAGACCTACCCCTTGCTCAACGAGATGGACTATAAACCCCATATTCAACGCCTAGCAATACACCTTACTAGTAAGAATCTTCAAACCCATGGATTTATATGTCTCCATAAGAGAATCAAGCGTGTGTACAGCTGCATGAATGCAGCAGGGAAAATCCGATAAATCCCATTATCAAAATTAATTACAAAAACAAAACACAATGACAGTGAAATGGAGAGCAATTCTTAAATATTTCATTCAGTGCTTGTGATGCAACCTGGATTTACCTCATCTACACCCAGAGCTGAGTGAGACAGAAGGTTGGACACTTCGGGCTGATAGTATTGGTGAGGTTCGATGAGCAAATGCAGACCCTTTGAAGTCATACTGCATGGTACCCGTTCCATGGGTCCCAACTCTCCAGGTTTAAGGGATTCTTCCTTCACCTAAAACATGCATGGGAATCCCACAGTATGGTGCACCATGTAACCGGGAAACGTTTTCAAATGCATGTTCGTTTACGTCCGCTTTTTCTCGGGTTCACAATTACAGACCCTTTACTAACATTCTCCCCACTTGGACAGTCAGTGCCTTTAACTCCTGTTTGGCACAGTTTGCAATTTCTGCGCAAGATGAACAGGAATAGGGAGAACTAATGAGAGAGTAGCTGTAGCTGTCTGCACGGGCAAATTTAACTCTCATTTCCCACCAGGAAGAGGAATGAACCAAAGGCTCAGCGTGCCATGCCGGAACAAGATTAGGGCCTGAAGAATCCTGCAGTTTTGCGGCCAGCTCAAAAGAAAGCTAGTTGAAAAAAAGAGCTCAGGGGCACTGTCATTCACAAACCTGCAGTTATCAATGACAGCTATCTTCCAAAAATATATTGAAGTAAGGCTGCAAAGCAGACTTGAAAGTGGGGCAGAATTGAAGGAAACCGATTTCAGGAGGTAGACAGTAATTACATTTAAAGCATAGGAAAAGAGGCAGTACGTCGACAATGATGCACTTGGCCAAGAAGGGCATATGCGTTTTATCCAGGGCCCTCATTAAAGAGGGGAGGAGGCTCCCAGCACACTCCAATGGCCAACAGAGGGCCCATGTCACCAAGGCGACGTGTGCCACCCAGGCAAGAGTGACCTCATGTCAGAGGGCCCACCTCACAGAAGGGTGAGGTACCCAGCCAGGATCAGACTCTCACCAGAGGGCCCACATCACCAAGGGGATCGGATCCAGGCAGGAGTGGCCTCACACCAGTGTGGCCAAATAATAGAAAGGTGAGGAACCCAGAACATGTGGCCTAAACAAGAGGACCCACATCTCCA
This sequence comes from Delphinapterus leucas, assembly GCF_059928025.1. Classification (NCBI taxonomy): domain Eukaryota; kingdom Metazoa; phylum Chordata; class Mammalia; order Artiodactyla; family Monodontidae; genus Delphinapterus; species Delphinapterus leucas. The sequence goes on from NW_028322239.1 coordinate 11,532,958, forward strand.
AGGGGCTGGAAGTGAGGCAGGAAGGAGGAGCCAGAAAACAGAGGACCCATAGAATAAAAAAGTGAGGAATCCCGCAGTTGGAACCTCCTAGCATGCGGCAAGGAGCAGCGAGGCTATGGGTTCCCAGCCAGTGTGAACTCACAACAGAGGGCCCTCATCATTAAACTGTGAACAACACAGCTGTTGGGACCACAGAACAGAAGGCCCACATTCCCATGGGGTTGGCATCCTGGCAGGAGTGTACTCGCACCACAGGGCACACATCAGAAAATTTTGGGAGCCCAGGAGTTAGGGCCTGACGCCAAACGGCCCTAATTACAGAGGGGAGCAGACTCCTAGCAGGCACCAACTCTCAACTGAGGGCACACGTCGCCAATGTGACGTGTGACAGCCAGGCAGGAATGACCTCACAGCCAAGGGCCTACGTCACAGAAGGGGGAGGAACCCAGCCAGGATAAGACAATCACCAGAGGGCCCACATCACCAAGGGGATCAGAACCAGGCAGGAGTGGCCTCACACCAGTATGGCCAAATCATAGAAAAGTGAGGAACCCAGAACATATGGCCTAAACCAGAGGACCCATATCAACAAGGGGCTCAGAGTGAGGCAGGCAGGAGGTGTCTCAAACAGAGGGCCCATAAAATAAAAAAGGTGAGGAATCCCGCAGTTGGAAGTTCCAAGCAGTTGTCCCAGAGCACCGAGGCTATGGGATCCATGCCGGATTGAACTCACAGCAGAGGGCCCACATCCTGACACTGTGAGCAACCCAGCCGTTGGCACCTCAGAACAGAAGGCCCAAATCCGCATGGGGATGGGAACCTGGCCGGAGTGTCCTCTCACCACTTAGCACGTATCAGAAAATATGGGTACCCAGCAGTTAGGGCCTGACACCAGAGTGTCCTCATCACCGAGAGGAGAAGGCTCCCAGCATGGTCCATCTGCGGTCAGAGGGCCGACGTCACCAAGGCGGTGTGTGCCAGCCAGGCAGGAGTGACCTCAGGGCAGAGGGCCAACCTTACGAAACTGTTAGGAACCCAACCAGGATGAGAATCTCACCAGAGGGCCCATATCACCAAGGGGATGGGAACCAGGCAGGAGTGTTCTGACCCCAGTGGGGCCACATCATTGAAAGGCGAGAAACCCACCACATGTGGCCTCAAACCAGAAGACCCACAACAACAAGGGGCTCAGAGTGAGGCAGGCAGGAAGTGTCTCACAACACACGGCCCATAGAAGAAAAAAGGTAAGGAATCCTGCAGTTGGAAGCTCCAAGCAGGTGGCCCAGAACACCGAGGATATGGGATGCATGCCGGAGTGAACTCACAGCAGAGGGCCCACATCCTGACACTGTGAGCAACCCACACGTTGGCACCTCAGAACAGAAGGCCCAAATCCGCATGGGGATGGGAACCTGGCAGGAGTGTCATCGCACCAGTGAGCACATATCAGAAAATGTGGGGAGCCCAGCAGTTAGGGCCTGACGCCAGAGGGTCCTCATCACCGATGGGAGGAGGCTCCCAGCACGCTCCAACTGCAACCAGAGGGCCCATGTGGCCAAGGCGACGTGTGCCAGCCAGGCAGGAGTGACCTCACAGCAGAGGACCCACCTCCCAGAAGTATGAGGAATCAAGCCAGGGTCCAACTCTCACCAGAGGGCCCACATCAACAAGAGGATGGGAACCAGTCACGAGTGTCCTCACACCAGTGGGGTCCCATACCTAAAAGGTGAGGCAACCGGCACATGTTGCCTCAAACCAGAGGACCTACATCACCAAGGGGCTTGGAGTGAGGCAGGCAGGAGGAGCCTCACAACAGAGGGCCCAAAGTATAAAAAAGGGGCGGAATCCAGCAGTTGGAACCTCCCAGCAGTCGGCCCAGAGCACAGAGGCTATGGGATCTAGGCCTGAGTGAACTAACACCAGAGAACCAACATCACGAAACTGTGAGCAACCCAGGCGTTGGGACCACTGAGCAGAAGGCCCACTTCCTCATGGGGATGGGAACCTTACAGGAGTGTCCTGGCATCACTGGGCTCAGTCAGAAAACGTGGGGTGCCCAGCAGTTAGAGCCTGATGCCAGAGGGCCCTCATCACCTAGGAGAGGAGGCTCCCAGCAGGCTCCAACTGCAACCAGATGGCTGACGTCACCAAGGCAATGTGAGCAAGCCAGGCAGGAGTTACCTCACAGAAGAGGGCCCACCTCAATAAGGGTCAGGAACCCAGCAAGGATCAGACTTTCACCAGAGGGCCCACAACACCAAGGGGATGTGAACCAGGCAGGAGTGTCCTCACACCATTGGGGCCATATCATCGAAAGGTGAGGGACCCAACACACGTGGCCTCAAACCAGAGGACATACATCACCAAGGGTCTTCGAGGGAGGCAGGCAGGAGTAGCCTCAAAACAGAGGGCCCATAGAATAAAAAAGGTGAGGAATCCCGCAGTTGGAACGTTCCAGCAGGTGGCAAGGAGCAGCGAGGCTATGGGTTCCAGGTCGGTGTGAACTCACAAAAGAGGGCCCTCATCATGAAACTGTGAACAACCCAGGCGTTGTGTCCACAGAGCAGAAGGCCCCCATTTCCATGGGGTTGGGAACCTGGCAGGAGTGTACTCGCACCACAGGGCACACATCAGAAAAATTTGGGAGCCCAGGAGTTAGGGCCAGACGCCAGAGGGCCCTCATTACCGAAGGGAGGAAACTCCCAGCAGGCACCAAATCCCAACTGAGGGCCCACGTCGCCAAGGTGACGTGCGCCAGCCAGGCAGGATTGACCTCACAGCAGAGGGCAAACGTCACAGAAGGGAGAGGAACCCAGCCAGGATAAGACTCTCACCAGAGGGCCCACATCACCAAGGGGACCGGAACCAGGCAGAAGTATCCTCACACCAGTGTGGCCAAATAATGGAAAGGTGAGGAACCCAGAACATGTGGCCTAAACCACAGGAACCACATCTCCAAGGTGCTCAGAGTGAGGCAGGCAGGAGTAGCCTAACAACACAGGGACCATAGATCAAAAAATGTGAGGAATCCAGCAGTTGGAACGTCCCAGCAGGCGGCCAGGAGCAGCGAGGCAATGGGATCCTTTCTGGAATGAACTCACACCAGAGGGCCCTCATCATTAAACTGTGAGCGACCCAACCGTTGGGACCTCACAGCAGAAGGCGCACATCCACATGGGGATGGGAACCCGGCAGGAGTGTCATCGCACAAGTGGGCAAACATCAGAAAAAATGGGGAGCCCAGCAGTTATTGACTGATGCCACAGGGCCCTCATCACCGAGGGGAGGAGACTCCCAGCAAGCTCCAACTGCCACCAGAGGGCCGACGTCTCCAAGGCAACGGGAACAAGCCAGGCAGGTGTGACCTCAGAGCAGAGGGACCACCTCACAGAAAGGTGACGAAACCAGCCAGGATCAGACTCTCACCAGACAGCCCACATCACCAAGGGGATATGAACCAGGCAGGAGTGTCCTCACACCAGTGGGTCCACATCTTTAATAGGTGAGTAAACTGGCACATGTGGCCTCAAACCAGAGGACACACATCACCAATGGGCTGGGAGTGAGGCAGGTGTCTGGACGGGCACATTTAACTCTCATTTCCCACCAGGAAGAGGAATTAACCAAACGCTCAGCGTGCCGTGCCGGAACCAGATTACGGCCTGAAGCAAACCTGCGGTTTTGTGGCCAGCTTACAAGGAAGCGAGTTAAGAAAGGAAATCAGGGACACTGTAATTCACAAACCTGCAGAGTTATAAATGACAACTACTGTCAAAAATATATTGAAGTAAGGCTGCAAAGAAGACTTGAAAACACGGCAGAATTCCAGGAATCAGATTTCAGGAGGTAGATTTGAATTGCATTTAAAGCATATGAAAAGCAGCAGATCTTTGACAGTGATGCACTTGGACAAAAAGAGCGTATGCATTTTTTCGTGAATATATTCAGGAAAAAACGCATACGCCCTTTTTGGTCAACCAAGCACTCGAGCAATGGAAATCCGCACTACAATGAAGTCTCTTTTCCCATTCGTCAAAAGGGCCATCTGAAAAAAGTGTAAAAACGAGAAACACAGGACAGGCCATGGAGAACAGGGAGCCTTGTTATGCTGATGGGTGGGATGTAAATTGCCAACAGACACTCTGGAGATGTTTATGGTGTATCCTGAAACATCTAAAAAACAAAGCTACAGAGCCTAGGGCACTTCCACTTATGGTCCTATAGCTTAGGAAAATTAAAATCAACAAGACACAGCCAACACAAAATTTAGGGCTGCTGTGTTTACAAGAACCTTGAGTCCAGTACAAATTAAATATCCCAGAAAGAAAAAAATGGATAAAGAAGTTGTGCTACTTACGTACAACGGAATATCACTCAGCAATGAAATCAATGTCATCAGGCCTGTAGCAGCAAATTGAGTGGATTTAAGCACGATGACTCTAAGAGAAATATGTCACACAGAGAAAGACAGTAATCATAAGATATCACTAACAGAGGGAGTGTAAACTTGGCTCCACATGAACTGAATTACAAAACCGAACAGTGTCTCACATTTAGCTAAAAAACTTATGCTTGCTTAAGGGGAAAGTTGAGTTGGGGTGCTGTATAAAACCAGAGATTGAAATTAGCACAGATACCTTTCCATAAGCCAAATATGTAATAGACAAGACCTACTCCTTGCTCAACGAAATAGACTCATCCATGCTGTATCATCTCACACCTGTTAGAATGGGCATCATCAGAAAATCTACAAACAACAAATGCTGGAAAGGGTGTGGAGATAAGGAACCCTCTTCCACTATTGTTGGGAATGTAAATAGATACAGTCACTGTGGAGAACATTATGGAGTTTCTTATAAAACTAAAAATAGAATTACCATATGATACAGCAATCCCACTACTGGGCATATACCCAGACAAAACCAAAAATCAAAAAGAGACATTCACCGCAATGTTCATTGCATCACTATTTACAATATCCAGGTAATGGAAGCAACCTAAATGCCCAGACAGACGAATGCATAAAGATGTGGTACATATATAAAATGGAATATTACTAAGCCATAAAAAGGAATGAAATTGGATCATTTGTAGAGACGTTGATGGATCTAGAGACTGTCATACAGAGTGAAGTAAGTCAGAAAGAGAAAAACAAAACAAATCTTGTATATTAATGCATATATGTGGAACCTAGAAAAATTGTACAGATGAACCGTTTTGCAAGACAGAAATAGAGCAACAGATGTAGACAACAAACGTACGGACACCAAGGGGGGAGAGCGGTTGGGGGGGTGGTGGTGGGAGGAGTTGAGAGATTGGGATTGGCATGTATACATTTATATGTATAAAATAGATAACCAATAAGAACCTGCTGTATAAAAAATAAAATAAAATTCAAAATTAAAAAAATAAAATTAAAAAAAGTAAAACAGAAAAAATATTCTTCCCTTCACATACATGTATTAATATGAATAAATTATTTCCATGCTTATATCTGTAAATACAAAAAAGAGGAATAAAATCTACCTTGAACCAAAAACGGAAAAAAGAAAAAAAATCAGAACCCACCATTTACACAGAGGAAAACCGTATCAGGGCACTTGCTCCAGTTGTAAACCATTCTGAAGTTGGTCAGTGGTGGGGAATCATCTCCCATTCAGCCAGCAGGCCCCACGCAACAAGCGTCCTCTTTGCAAAGCTGGGGGACCATGCCGAGGCATCTGTGAGTAAACGTGGGCCGAACCCCAGGCCAGCTGCTGCTGAAATGTTCCCACCCTTCCCAGGTAAAACACCTGAATATGTACAAGGACTTGAAAGCCTAGAGGAAGGGCCATGGAGCCACACGAGTGACAGCATGCCGGCCGACTTGGTGCCTGCAGGCCAGCCAGGATGGCCCTGGCCCTGGGTGCTCTTCTGGAAGCTTTCCATTTCCCTGCCTGAGATACCCCTCCTGTCCTCGCCCCCACTGCTTTCTTCCTTCCTCACCTCTGCCCAGGAAGAAATTCCAGCGGCAGGTATGGGTGTCACATCCTCTTCTTTAGCAGGTGGCATCTTGGCAACTGCTGCAGAAAGTCCAGCAGAACCCCACTCACACTGGGCCACCCACAAAGCCGTGGCCTCTCACTCCGTCCCACCAGCCCAGCCCCGAGACTGTTGACAGGGCAGAGAAAATGGCGTCAGGCACAGCCATTTTATATGTGTGTTTATATCGATCTCAACCCAGGCACACCTGGGGAGGGCTGGCCGGCACGGTCAGGCTGCCCAGGTCAGCCAATCATCACCCCTCAGGGTCTCACAGTTGCAGAAAATGGAAATTGCTGAATCAGCCAGGTCCAAGGAACAGGTGTGGGCTCTTGAGAGTCAGGATAGACAAGGGGTTGTAGCTCCGGCTTGTTTTCTAATCATTTTGACTGGCCCATGAGTGGGAGACAACTTCAAGAAAACCCTCTCCTAATGAGAGGACCCCAGGAGTCAGGGAGAGGAGGGGTGGGTGGTGGGTGGAGACAGAAGCCTGGTGCCCCGGGTGCAGTGGAAGTCTCTGGAAGACCAGGTGGAGGGAGGCCGCACAGAGTGATGCCCAGGGTCACAGACCTGACGGAGGTGCTATTTGTTAGTTCAAGTCCTGCTCTGAGGTGCTCTGTGTCAGATCTGAGTGACAGGTGAGCTGGGAGTGCTCTGCAATGTGGGCTATGTGCACGGTTCCTGTGTGCCCAGCCTTGCCACGGTACCTGCAAGGGTAGCTCTGTATCCTGGGAGGGGCCTGACCACGAGAGCCCCATGGGCTGCAGGGGACCTGCGCAGGGAACCCCATATCCTGGGAGGGGCCTGAACACGAGAGCCCCGTGGGCTGGCGTGGGGGTGGGGTACCTGCCCAGGTGAGCTTCATATCCTGGGATTGGCCTGACCTCGAGAGCCCCATGGGCTGCTGGAGTCCTGGTAAAGGATGTCAGGACAGTCAGTGAAGCCACCGAGGATATACCTCCAGTAGTTCCTAAATCCTACACCCTGCTGGTCATTCTACCAACCACCAGGACTTGGTATTCTGTATTAGTCTTGAATGATGCCTTCTTTGGTATTCCATTAGTCCGAGAGTCACAAAAAATTTTGGCTTGTGAGTGGCAGGACTCAACATACAACTAAAACAATACTTCCGGGCCGTCTTGCCCCAAGGGTTCAAAAATTCCCACACCACCTTTGGGGAAAGCTCAGCTAAAGACCTAAAAGCTCTACCTCTGGAAAAGGAAACACTCCTTCAATATGCAGACGACATTCTGATCGCCAGCCCTACTAAGGAGACCTCTGAACTACCAAGCCAATAGAGGATAGAAGTTGTCCAAGAAAAAGCTCAAATATCACAGACTACGGTGACCTGCCTGGGCTTCATTCTCACAGAAGGTCGGAGAAGCACATCCCAGGAAAGGGAAGAAACAATTTATAGCCTTACCCCTTTCTAAAACTAGAAGACAGCTTAGGGGTTCCTGGGGAGGCCAGGGTTTGCTGCTTCTGGATCCCTAACTACAGTCTACTAGCTGGGCCTCTATATGAAACACTGAAAGGAAAAGATGATGATCCTTTTGAATAGAATCCAGAAGTGGCCTTTCAAGAATGGAAAGAGCAGTCAATTCAGACCCTTGCCCTGGAACTCCCTAATTTAGCTAAACCCTTTGACCTTTACATTCCTGGTGAAAGGTGAATCGCCATTGGAGTATTAGTGCAAAAACTGAGACCACTTGAAATGGAACAATGCAAGAATGCCATATAGGTAGGATAAACTACGGTCACCATGGAGCTTGGCCCACCGCCACATCTGCCCAAGATACTGGCGGTATCTAAAAACCTGGAAATCAGCAGCCCAAAAGGCCACCTCCCTCTTAAGGGAAAAGGACCCCACGTGGTGATCCTAACCCCCAACCATGCCCTGAAGTTGCAGGGTTTGCTCCGTGGGCACACTGACCTCGAGTGAGGAGGCCCTCCAACTCCAACCTCCAGAGAGATAACCAGGGGCAACGGGGCAACATGACAACTCATGTGACCATCACTTGACCTGGAGTTTCTCTCATAAAACAACAAGAGTGTGTCCCAAAAGAGTAGACTACTGCTTGCAGGACTTACTGCACCCAGAGGGGAGCTAATAATCTTGGCGGGGGAACCGAATATCACGCTGTCACCATAGAAAAGCCTAGAAACACCGTGATGATGGTGGCCAATAAGACCGGCTGGACTCCTGTTTACTTCAAAAGGCTGTTGACTCAGTGGCCATCATGGTCCTTCATCACCACTGACCCTGGGCTGTCTGGGAGTTGAGCGGGCAGGGTCCTGACACCTGGTGCTGTTTTTACGTTAATTCAGGGGCCTAATTGAAGAAAGCGCAGACTACTGGTCAGAGCATCTAGGCTGGCAGAAACGGTCAGCCTAAGGTGGCCAAATAAATGTGGGGCGGGGTGAAACTGGACCTCACAGCATCACTGCACATCTCCTTCCTGGACCCTTAACGGTCATTAGAATCTATAACACTTCCAATACTGGTGCTCAGGCGGACGAGCAGGGAGGCAGCAGCCCTGGGGACAATCAACGTCACCTGGAGGCTGCTGGGGAGAAGTTCTGACCCTCGCCCACGAGTATGAGTGCTCTTAACTCAGCACTCAGCAGTTACAGAAGAAGGGTCTGCACCCTCAGCACTCCAAGAATGAGGAAGGGGACAAAAGGCAGAAGCGGGGTTTGTCCCAGGCAAAGCCCCTTAAAAATCCCTGGGAGATAAAAATAGAATCTGGGCAATAAAATAAAGTCTAACCTTTTTATCCTTTGTGCTTTGTCTAATTTCACGTGCTCCTAGGGTCCCGCATACAGAGGTTCCACACCTGGCACTTCAGACCAGATTTTCTAGTGCAGAATGGCTGGGTCGACACATCAGATCCTGGGGCCCAGGGCAGACTCTGTGATATAGAGCCTGAGCTGCAGCCAACCGGGCCCTCGAGAGAGCTCTGCCCCCTCCCTCCCACTGACTCTGACAGGATCTCTACACAGCAGCCCAGCCCACAGCCCACAGGGTAGCACATGCTCTCACCTCTCCATTCTCTGATCAAAATATAAAGTTTCCTTTGCTTCTGAACCAAACTCAGTCTCGATCTGTTGGCTCCAATGACACCGGGCAGGGGGACACTTGTTGGGGTCCACTCTGGAGGATCAGTAACAGAAATTGAGAACCTTGTAACTTCAATGAACAGATGTGTGAGCCAAACTGTAATTAACATAGAACAGTGTATAAGGCTCGGGTAAAATAAGATGTTTCTAACACTTCCATTTGATATTTCCATCAATTTATTATAAGCAAGTTCACTGAAAAGATTTGTCAGGTCAATATTAGAGAAACGAAATGATTTCTTTCCAAGGATGTACATCTAATAATCTTGGTTAAAGCTTCAATCTTGTTTTAAATGCTTTTCCATTGAAAATGATACCTCTCTTTCAGCTTCCCCATTTCTGAGAAGTATAAAATCTTATAATTTATGATTACCAAAGAGGAAAGGTGGGAGGAGGGATAAATTAACAGTTTGGGATTAACACATACACACTGCTATGTATATATTCAATCATCAACAAGGAACTACTGTATAGCACAGGGAACTACACTCAATATTTTGCAATAACCTATAAGGGGAAATAATCTGAAAAAGAATAGATATTTTTATTGACATCATCTATCAATGACAGTTAAAATGGAACCTAAGGGAAGCCGTTGGTGAGTGCTTCTGACCCTGAGGACTTCAATCATCTAAAGTTTGGACTCTGCCTACTTCCCAAGGCCCTTAATGAACATATGTGTAGCCGTAGCTTAAAAAATTCCCCAGTTTGGGTTGCGGAGAGACACTGATTTTGAAAAAGCCCTGGTGGTCTCCTCACATGAATGGGATCCTTCCTACAGCTAAAACATGCCTGTCACACCCAGAGGATGGTATACCGTCTGATCGGGAAGAGTTTGGAAAAGGCATCTCATCTCCTCATCTCCTGGTGCTCGGGTTCACCACTCCGGCGTCTTTACTAACAGTCTCCCCACTTGGAGATGTCAGCACTGTCAACATCCTGTTGTGTACAGTTTGGAATTTGTCCAGAGGATGAAGCGGAAGGAGGAGGAACAATGAGAGACAAGTCCTAGGTGCTCGGACAGCCACATGTCACTTTAATTTCCAATCAGAAAGACGAATTGACCAAAGGCTAGGGTTGCCCATGGAAACAGAATAGGCCTTGAGGAAATCCCGCTGCTTTGTGGCCAGTTCCCATAAACACAAGTAAAAAATGGAACTCAGGGGCACTAAAATTCACGAAACTGCAGAGTTGAAAATATCTATCCCTAAAAATTGTCTTGAGGATAGTCAGAGAAAAGGACTTGTAAGCAAGGGAGAATGGCAGGAAAGGGATTGGAAGAGGTAGAAAGGACTCGCCATTAAGCACAAGAAAAGGGGCTGAACATTTGCAACTTTGCACTTGGTCAAAAAGGGTGTATGCGTCTCTTTCTGTATATATTCAAGAAAAGGGCACACACATTTTTAGCCAACCAAACAGGTGGGCACTGGAAATCAATACTACAAAAGATATCACTTCACATCAGTCAGAAGAGCCGTCCTCATAAAGTGTAAACACCAGAAATGCAGGACAGGAAAGGAGAAAAGGGAGCCCTGTGAGGCTTATAGTGGAAATGTATATTGCCAACTGTCACTCTGGAGAAGTGTATTGTGTTTACTAAAGCATCTAAAAAATGAGCTACAGAGCACAGGGCACTTGCACTCATGGACGTGTATCTTGGGAAAAACAAAAATCGAGAGGACACAGGCACCCCAATGTTTACCGCCTCTCTGTTTAAAAGAACCTCGACTAGGATATAACTTAAATGTCTCTGGAGGGAAAAAATGGATAGAGATGTGGTACTTATGTAGAGTGGAATATTACTCAGCCTGGAAATCAATGAAATATGGCCATTTGTAACAACTCCAGAGGAGTTACGTATGATCATTCGAAGTCACATAATTCAAAAGAAAAAGACACATATCATAAGATATCATTTAAAGCAACATAAGATATCACTAATACACGGAATGTAAACTTGGGGACACATGAATGGAACTACAAAACAGAACGGGGCCTCAAATTTAGAAAACCAACATATGCTTGCTTAAGGGGAAAGGTGAGTTCGGGTGCTGAATAAAACCAGAGATTGAAATTAGCACAGATACTGTTCCATAAGCCAAATATGTAATAGAAAAGACCTACTTTTTGGTCAACGAAATGACTCAACACCCCATATTCACCACCTAGGAATATACCTGACTAGTAAGAGTCTTAAAACGTATGGATTTATATGTCTCCGTAAGAGAATCAAGCGTGTGTAGAGCGACATAAACGCAGCAGTGAAAATCAGCTAAATCACATTTTCAAAATAAATTTCAAAAACATAACAAAATGGCAGTGAAATAGAGAGCAATTCTTAAAAAATTCTTTCAGGGCTTGTGATGCAACCTGGATTTAACACATCTACACCCACAGCTGGATGAGACATAAGGCTGGACACTTCGAGCTGATAGCATTGGTGAGGTTCTGTGAGCAAATGCAGACCATTTGAAGTCATACAGCATTTTACCCATTCCATGGGTTTCAACTCTCCAAGTTTAAGGGATTCTTCCTTCAGCTAAAACGTGCATGGGAAACCCAGTGTATGGTCCACCGTGTGATTGGGAAACGTTTTTAAATGCATCTCAGTTTTCGTCCCCTGGTACTCGGGTTCACCATTCCAGACGCTTTACTAACACTCTCCCCACTTGGAGAGTCAGTGTCTTTAACCTCCTGTCTGGCTCAGTTTGCAATTTACGCAGAAGATGTACAGGAATAGGGAGAACCAATGAGAGATTAGCTGTAGGTGTCTGCATGGGCAAATGTAATGCTCATTTCCCACCAGGAAGGAGAATTAAACAAACGGTCAGCGTGCAATGCCGGAACAAGATTAGGGCCAGAAGCAATCCTATGGTTTTGCAGCCAGCTCAAAAGAAAACGAGTTGAAGAAACGAGCTCAGGGGCACTGTAATTCACAAACATGCAGAGTTATAAATGACAGCTATAGTCCAAAAATATATTGAAGTAAGGACGCGAAGAGGACTTGAAAGTGGGGCAGAATTGCAGGAAACCGATATCAGGAGTTAGACTGAAAATGCATTTAAAGCATAGGAAAAGAGGCAGAACGTTGACAATGATGCACTTGGCTAAAAAGGGCGTATTTGATTTTTCCTGAATATAGTCAGGAAAAAACGCATACACGCTTTTTGGCCAACCAAGCAAGCTTGCAAAGGAAATCTGCACTACAATGAAGTCTCACTTCCCCCTGGTCATAAGGGCCATCTGAAAAAACTGTAAAATCCAGAAAGACAGGACAGGCCATGGAGAAAACGGAGCATTGTTATGCTGATGGGTGGGATGTAAATTGCCAACAGCCACTCTGGAGAAGTGTATGGCGTTTCCTGAAACACCTAAAAAAGAAAGGAACTGAGCCCAGTGCACTTCCACATATGGTCTTTTAGCTTAGAGAAATTAAAATCAGAAAGACGCAGCCACCACAAACTTTGGGACAGCTCTGTTTAGAACCTTGTCTACCCTACAAGTTAAATATCCCAGAGAGCAAAAAAGGGATAAAGAAGTTGTAGTACTTACGTAAAATGGAATATCACTCAGCAAGGAAATCTATGTCATCAGGCCCAAAGCAGCATAAGGACTGGATTCAGGTACGAAGTCTCTAAGTGAAATAAATCACACAGATAAAGAAACCTCATAAGATGCCACTAATACACGGAATGTACACTTGGCTACACATGAACTGAAATACAAAACAGAACAGGGTCTCAAATTTAGAAAACCAACTTATGCTTGCTTATGGGGAAAGGTGAGTTGGGGTGCTGCATAAAAACAGAGATTGAAATTAGCACAGAGACCGTTCCATAAGCCAAATACGTAATAGACAAGACCTACTCCTTGCTCAACGAAATGCACTAAACACCCTATATTCAACGCCTAGGAATACACCTGGCTAGTAAGAATCTTCAAACCCATGGATTTATATGTCTCCATAAGAGAATCAAGCGTGTGTACAGCTGCATGAAGGCAGCAGAGAAAATCCGATAAATCCCATTATCAAAATGAATTACAAAAACAAAACACAATGACAGTGAAATAGAGAGCAATTCTTAAATAATTCATTCAGGGCTTGTGATGCAACCTGGATTTACCTCATCTACACCCAGAGCTGAGTGAGACATAAGGTTGGACACTTCGGGCTGATAGCATTGGTGAGGTTCGATGAGCAAATGCAGACCCTTTGAAGTCATACTGCATGGGACCCATTCCATGGGTCCCAACTCTCCAGGTTTAAGCGATTCTTCCTTCAGCTAAAACATGCATGGGAAACCCACAGTATGGTGCACCGTGTGACCGGGAAACGTTTTCAAATGCATGTCCGTTTTCGTCCGCTTTTTCTCGGGTTCACAATTCCAGACCCTTTACTAACAGTCTCCCCACTTGGACAGTCAGTGCCTTTATCTCCTGTTTGGCACAGTTTGCAATTTCTGCACAAGATGAACAGGAATAGGGAGAACTAATGAGAGAGTAGCTGTATCTGTCTGCACGGGCAAATTTAACTCTCATTTCCCACCAGGAAGAGGAATGAACCAAAGGCTCAGCGTGCCATGCCGGAACAAGATTAGGGCCTGAAGAATCCTGCAGTTTTGCGTCCAGCTCAAAAGAAAGCTAGTTGAAAAAAAGAGCTCAGGGGCACTGTCATTCACAAACCTGCAGTTATCAATGACAGCTATCTTCCAAAAATATATTGAAGTAAGGCTGCAAAGCAGACTTGAAAGTGGGGCAGAATTGAAGGAAACCGATTTCAGGAGGTAGACAGTAATTGCATTTAAAGCATAGGAAAAGAGGCAGTACGTCGACAATGATGCACTTGGCCAAGAAGGGCATATGCGTTTTATCCAGGGCCCTCATTAAAGAGGGGAGGAGGCTCCCAGCACACTCCAATGGCCAACAGAGGGCCCATGTCACCAAGGCGACGTGTGCCACCCAGGCAGGAGTGACCTCATGTCAGAGGGCCCACCTCACAGAAGGGTGAGGTACCCAGCCAGGATCAGACTCTCACCAGAGGGCCCACATCACCAAGGGGATCGGATCCAGGCAGGACTGGCCTCACACCAGTGTGGCCAAATAATAGAAAGGTGAGGAACCCAGAACATGTGGCCTAAACAAGAGGACCCACATCTCCAAGGGGCTGGAAGTGAGGCAGGAAGGAGGAGCCACAAAACAGAGGACCCATAGAATAAAAAAGTGAGGAATCCCGCAGTTGGAACCTCCTAGCATGCGGCAAGGAGCAGCGAGGCTATGGGTTCCCAGCCAGTGTGAACTCACAACAGAGGGCCCTCATCATTAAACTGTGAACAACACAGCTGTTGGGACCACAGAACAGAAGGCCCACATTCCCATGGGGTTGGCATCCTGGCAGGAGTGTACTCGCACCACAGGGCACACATCAGAAAATTTTGGGAGCCCAGGAGTTAGGGCCTGACGCCAAACGGCCCTAATTACAGAGGGGAGCAGACTCCTAGCAGGCACCAACTCTCAACTGAGGGCACACATCGCCAATGTGACGTGTGACAGCCAGGCAGGAATGACCTCACAGCCAAGGGCCTACGTCACAGAAGGGGGAGGAACCCAGCCAGGATAAGACTCCCACCAGAGGGCCCACATCACCAAGGGGATCAGAACCAGGCAGGAGTGGCCTCAAACCAGTATGGCCAAATCATAGAAAAGTGAAGAAACCAGAACATATGGCCTAAACCAGAGGACCCACATCAACAAGGGGCTCAGAGTGAGGCAGGCAGTAGGTGTCTCAAACAGAGGGCCCATAAAATAAAAAAGGTGGGGAATCCCGCAGTTGGAACCTCCCAGCAGGCGGCAAGGTACAGCGAGGCTATGGGATCCCGGCCGGTGTGAACTCACAACAGAGGGCCCTCATCACGAAACTGTGAACAACCCAGCAGTTGGGACAACAGAGCAGAAGGCCCACATTCCCATGTGGTTGGGAACCTGACAGGAGTGTCCTCCCACCAGAGGGCACACATCAGAAAAGTATGGGAGCCCAGGAGTTAGGGCCTGACGCCAGAGTGTCCTCATCACCGAGAGGAGAATGCTCCCAGCATGCTCCAGCTGCCGCCAGAGGGCCGACGTCACCAAGGCGGGGTGTGCCAGCCAGGCAGGAGTGACCTCAGGGCCGAGGGTCAACCTTACGGAACTGTGAGGAACCCAACCAGGATGAGACTCTCACCAGAGGGCCCACATCACCAAGGGGATGGGAACCAGGCAGGAGTGTTCTCACCACAGTGGTGCCACATCACTGAAAGGCGAGGAACCCACAACATGTGGCCTCAATCCAGAACACCCACATCAACAAGGGGCTCAGAGTGAGGGAGGCAGGAAGTGTCTCACAACACACGGCCCATAGAAGAATAAAGGTAAGGAATCCTGCAGTTGGAAGCTCCAAGCAGGTGGCCCAGAGCACCGAGGCTCTGGGATGCGTGCCGGAGTGAACTCACAGCAGAGGGCCCACATCCTGACACTGGGAGCAACCCAGCCGTTGGCACCTCAGAACAGAAGTCCCAAATCCGCATGGGGATGGGAACCTGGAAAGAGTGACATTGCACCAGTGGGCTCACATCAGAAAAGGTGCGGAGCCCAGCAGTTAGGGCCTGACGCAAGAGGGCCCTCATCACCTTGGAGAGGAGCGTACAAGAAGGCTCCAACTGCCACCAGAGGTCCGACGTCACCAAGGCAACGGGAGCAAGCCAGGCAGGAGTGGCCTCACACCAGTGTGGCCAAATCATAGAAAGGTGAGGAACCCAGAATATGTGGCCCAAACAAGCCGACCCACATCTCCAAGGGGCTGGGAGTGAGGCAGGCAGGAGGACCCTCAAAACAGAGGACCCATAGAATAAAAAATGTGAGGAATCCCGCAGTTGGAAACTCCTAGCATGCGGCAAGGAGCAGCGAGGCTATGGGATCCCAGCCAGTGTGAACTCACAACAGAGGGCCCTCATCATGAAACTGTGAACAACACAGCTGTTGGGACCACAGAACAGAAGGCCCACATTCCCATGGGTTTGGTAACATGGCAGGAGTGTACTCGCACCACAGGGCACACATCAGAAAAGTTTGGGAGCCCAGGAGTTAGGGCCTGACTCCAGACAGCCCTAATTACCGAGGGGAGCAGACCCCTAGCAGGCACCAACTCCCAACTGAGGGCCCACGTCGCCAAGGTGACGTGCGTCAGCCAGGCAGGAGTGACCTCACAGCAGAGGGCCTACGTCACAGAAGGGGGAGGAACCCAGCCAGGATAAGACAATCACCAGAGGGCCCACATCACCAAGGGGATCAGAACCAGGCAGGAGTGGCCTCACACCAGTATGGCCAAATCATAGAAAAGTGAGGAACCCAGAACATATGGCCTAAACCAGAGGACCCATATCAACAAGGGGCTCAGAGTGAGGCAGGCAGGAGGTGTCTCAAACAGAGGGCCCATAAAATAAAAAAGGTGAGGAATCCCGCAGTTGGAAGCTTCAAGCAGTTGTCCCAGAGCACCGAGGCTATGGGATCCATGCCGGATTGAACTCACAGCAGAGGGCCCACATCCTGACACTGTGAGCAACCCAGCCGTTGGCACCTCAGAACAGAAGGCCCAAATCCGCATGGGGATGGGAACCTGGCCGGAGTGTCCTCTCACCACTTAGCACGTATCAGAAAATATGGGTACCCAGCAGTTAGGGCCTGACACCAGAGTGTCCTCATCACCGAGAGGAGAAGGCTCCCAGCACGGTCCATCTGCGGTCAGAGGGCCGACGTCACCAAGGCGGTGTGTGCCAGCCAGGCAGGAGTGACCTCAGGGCAGAGGGCCAACCTTACGAAACTTAGGAACCCAACCAGGATGAGACTCTCACCAGAGGGCCCACATCCCCAAGGGGATGGGAACCAGGCAGGAGTGTTCTGACCCAAGTGGGGCCACATCATTGAAAGGCGAGAAACCCACCACATGTGGCCTCAAACCAGAAGACCCACAACAACAAGGGGCTCAGAGTGAGGCAGGCAGGAAGTGTCTCACAACACACGGCCCATAGAAGAAAAAAGGTAAGGAATCCTGCAGTTGGAAGCTCCAAGCAGGTGGCCCAGAACACCGAGGATATGGGATGCATGCCGGAGTGAACTCACAGCAGAGGGCCCACATCCTGACACTGTGAGCAACCCACACGTTGGCACCTCAGAACAGAAGGCCCAAATCCGCATGGGGATGGGAAACTGGCAGGAGTGTCATCGCACCAGTGAGCACATATCAGAAAATGTGGGGAGCCCAGCAGTTAGGGCCTGACGCCAGAGGGCCCTCATCACCGATGGGAGGAGGCTCCCAGCATGCTCCAACTGCAACCAGAGGGCCCATGTGGCCAAGGCGACGTGTGCCAGCCAGGCAGGAGTGACCTCACAGCAGAGGACCCACCTCCCAGAAGTATGAGGAATCAAGCCAGGGTCCAACTCTCACCAGAGGGCCCACATCAACAAGAGGATGGGAACCAGTCACGAGTGTCCTCACACCAGTGGGGTCCCATACCTAAAAGGTGAGGCAACCGGCACATGTTGCCTCAAACCAGAGGACCTACATCACCAAGGGGCTTGGAGTGAGGCAGGCAGGAGGAGCCTCACAACAGAGGGCCCAAAGTATAAAAGAGGGGCGGAATCCAGCAGTTGGAACCTCCCAGCAGTCGGCCCAGAGCACAGAGGCTATGGGATCTAGGCCTGAGTGAACTAACACCAGAGAACCAACATCACGAAACTGTGAGCAACCCAGGCTATGGGACCACTGAGCAGAAGGCCCACTTCCTCATGGGGATGGGAACCTTACAGGAGTGTCCTGGCATCACTGGGCTCAGTCAGAAAACGTGGGGTGCCCAGCAGTTAGAGCCTGATGCCAGAGGGCCCTCATCACCTAGGAGAGGAGGCTCCCAGCAGGCTCCAACTGCAACCAGATGGCCGACGTCACCAAGGCAATGTGAGCAAGCCAGGCAGGAGTTACCTCACAGAAGAGGGCCCACCTCAAAGAAGGGTCAGGAACCCAGCAAGGATCAGACTTTCACCAGAGGGCCCACAACACCAAGGGGATGTGAACCAGGCAGGAGTGTCCTCACACCATTGGGGCCATATCATCGAAAGGTGAGGGACCCAACACACGTGGCCTCAAACCAGAGGACACACATCCCCAAGGGTCTGGGAGGGAGGCAGGCAGGAGTAGCCTCAAAACAGAGGGCCCATAGAATAAAAAAGGTGAAGAATCCCGCACTTGGAACGTCCCAGCAGGTGGCAAGGAGCAGCGAGGCTATGGGTTCCAGGTCGGTGTGAACTCACAAAAGAGGGCCCTCATCATGAAACTGTGAACAACCCAGCCATTGTGTCCACAGAGCAGAAGGCCCACATTTCCATGGGGTTGGGAACCTGGCAGGAGTATACTCGCACCACAGGGCACACATCAGAAAAATTTGGGAGCCCAGGAGTTAGGGCCAGACGCCAGAGGGCCCTCATTACCGAAGGGAGGAAACTCCCAGCAGGCACCAAATCCCAACTGAGGGCCCACGTCGCCAAGGTGACGTGCGCCAGCCAGGCAGGAGTGACCTCACAGCAGAGGGCAAACGTCACAGAAGGGAGAGGAACCCAGCCAGGATAAGACTCTCACCAGAGGGCCCACATCACCAAGGGGATCGGAACCAGGCAGAAGTATCCTCACACCAGGGTGGCCAAATAATGGAAAGGTGAGGAACCCAGAACATGTGGCCTAAACCACAGGAACCACATCTCCAAGGTGCTCAGAGTGAGGCAGGCAGGAGTAGCCTAACAACACAGGGACCATAGATCAAAAAATGTGAGGAATCCAGCAGTTGGAACGTCCCAGCAGGCGGCCAGGAGCAGCGAGGCAATGGGATCCTTTCTGGAATGAACTCACACCAGAGGACCCTCATCATTAATCTGTGAGCGACCCAACCGTTGGGACCTCACAGCAGAAGGCGCACATCCACATGGGGATTGGAACCCGGCAGGAGTGTCATCGCACAAGTGGGCAAACATCAGAAGAAATGGGGAGCCCATCAGTTATTGACTGATGCCACAGGGCCCTCATCACCGAGGGGAGGAGACTCCCAGCAAGCTCCAACTGCCACCAGAGGGCCGACGTCTCCAAGGCAACGGGAACAAGCCAGGCAGGTGTGACCTCAGAGCAGAGGGACCACCTCACAGAAAGGTGACGAAACCAGCCAGGATCAGACTCTCACCAGACAGCCCACATCACCAAGGGGATATGAACCAGGCAGGAGTGTCCTCACACCAGTGGGTCCACATCTTTAATAGGTGAGTAAACTGGCACATGTGGCCTCAAACCAGAGGACACACATCACCAATGGGCTGGGAGTGAGGCAGGTGTCTGGACGGGCACATTTAACTCTCATTTCCCACCAGGAAGAGGAATTAACCAAACGCTCAGCGTGCCGTGCCGGAACCAGATTACGGCCTGAAGCAAACCTGCGGTTTTGTGGCCAGCTTACAAGGAAGCGAGTTAAGAAAGGAAATCAGGGACACTGTAATTCACAAACCTGCAGAGTTATAAATGACAACTATTGTCAAAAATATATTGAAGTAAGGCTGCAAAGAAGACTTGAAAACACGGCAGAATTCCAGGAATCAGATTTCAGGAGGTAGATTTGAATTGCATTTAAAGCATATGAAAAGCAGCAGATCTTTGACAGTGATGCACTTGGACAAAAAGAGCGTATGCATTTTTTCGTGAATATATTCAGGAAAAAACGCATACGCCCTTTTTGGTCAACCAAGCACTCGAGCAATGGAAATCCGCACTACAATGAAGTCTCTTTTCCCATTCGTCAAAAGGGCCATCTGAAAAAAGTGTAAAAACCAGAAACACAGGACAGGCCATGGAGAACAGGGAGCCTTGTTATGCTGATGGGTGGGATGTAAATTGCCAACAGACACTCTGGAGATGTTTATGGTGTATCCTGAAACATCTAAAAAACAAAGCTACAGAGCCTAGGGCACTTCCACTTATGGTCCTATAGCTTAGGAAAATTAAAATCAAGAAGACACAGCCAACACAAAATTTAGGGCTGCTGTGTTTACAAGAACCTTGAGTCCAGTACAAATTAAATATCCCAGAAAGAAAAAAATGGATAAAGAAGTTGTGCTACTTACGTACAACGGAATATCACTCAGCAATGAAATCAATGTCATCAGGCCTGTAGCAGCAAATTGAGTGGATTTAAGCACGATGACTCTAAGAGAAATATGTCACACAGAGAAAGACAGTAATCATAAGATATCACTAATAGAGGGAGTGTAAACTTGGCTCCACATGAACTGAATTACAAAACCGAACAGTGTCTCACATTTAGCTAAAAAACTTATGCTTGCTTAAGGGGAAAGTTGAGTTGGGGTGCTGTATAAAACCAGAGATTGAAATTAGCACAGATACCTTTCCATAAGCCAAATATGTAATAGACAAGACCTACTCCTTGCTCAACGAAATAGACTCATCCATGCTGTATCATCTCACACCTGTTAGAATGGGCATCATCAGAAAATCTACAAACAACAAATGCTGGAAAGGGTGTGGAGATAAGGAACCCTCTTCCACTATTGTTGGGAATGTAAATAGATACAGTCACTGTGGAGAACATTATGGAGTTTCTTATAAAACTAAAAATAGAATTACCATATGATAGAGCAATCCCACTACTGGGCATATACCCAGACAAAACCAAAAATCAAAAAGAGACATTCACCGCAATGTTCATTGCATCACTATTTACAATATCCAGGTAATGGAAGCAACCTAAATGCCCAGACAGACGAATGCATAAAGATGTGGTACATATATAAAATGGAATATTACTAAGCCATAAAAAGGAATGAAATTGGATCATTTGTAGAGACGTTGATGGATCTAGAGACTGTCATACAGAGTGAAGTAAGTCAGAAAGAGAAAAACAAAACAAATCTTGTATATTAATGCATATATGTGGAACCTAGAAAAATTGTACAGATGAACCGTTTTGCAAGACAGAAATAGAGCAACAGATGTAGACAACAAACGTATGGACACCAAGGGGGGAGAGCGGTTGGGGGGGTGGTGGTGGGAGGAGTTGAGAGATTGGGATTGGCATGTATACATTTATATGTATAAAATAGATAACCAATAAGAACCTGCTGTATAAAAAATAAAATAAAATTCAAAATTAAAAAAACAAAATTAAAAAAAGTAAAACAGAAAAAATATTCTTCCCTTCACATACATGTATTAATATGAATAAATTATTTCCATGCTTATATCTGTAAATACAAAAAAGAGGAATAAAATCTACCTTGAACCAAAAACGGAAAAAAGAAAAAAAATCAGAACCCACCATTTACACAGAGGAAAACCGTATCAGGGCACTTGCTCCAGTTGTAAACCATTCTGAAGTTGGTCAGTGGTGGGGAATCATCTCCCATTCAGCCAGCAGGCCCCACGCAACAAGCGTCCTCTTTGCAAAGCTGGGGGACCATGCCGAGGCATCTGTGAGTAAACGTGGGCCGAACCCCAGGCCAGCTGCTGCTGAAATGTTCCCACCCTTCCCAGGTAAAACACCTGAATATGTACAAGGACTTGAAAGCCTAGAGGAAGGGCCATGGAGCCACACGAGTGACAGCATGCCGGCCGACTTGGTGCCTGCAGGCCAGCCAGGATGGCCCTGGCCCTGGGTGCTCTTCTGGAAGCTTTCCATTTCCCTGCCTGAGATACCCCTCCTGTCCTCGCCCCCACTGCTTTCTTCCTTCCTCACCTCTGCCCAGGAAGAAATTCCAGCAGCAGGTATGGGTGTCACATCCTCTTCTTTAGCAGGTGGCATCTTGGCAACTGCTGCAGAAAGTCCAGCAGAACCCCACTCACACTGGGCCACCCACAAAGCCGTGGCCTCTCACTCCGTCCCACCAGCCCAGCCCCGAGACTGTTGACAGGGCAGAGAAAATGGCGTCAGGCACAGCCATTTTATATGTGTGTTTATATCGATCTCAACCCAGGCACACCTGGGGAGGGCTGGCCGGCACGGTCAGGCTGTCCAGGTCAGCCAATCATCACCCCTCAGGGTCTCACAATTGCAGAAAATGGAAATTGCTGAATCAGCCAGGTCCAAGGAACAGGTGTGGGCTATTGAGAGTCAGGATAGACAAGGGGTTGTAGCTCCGGCTTGTTTTCTAATCATTTTAACTGGCCCATGAGTGGGAGACAACTTCAAGAAAACCCTCTCCTAATGAGAGGACCCCAGGAGTCAGGGAGAGGAGGGGTGGGTGGTGGGTGGAGACAGAGGCCTGGTGCCCCGGGTGCAGTGGAAGTCTCTGGAAGACCAGGTGGAGGGAGGCCGCACAGAGTGATGCCCAGGGTCACAGACCTGACGGAGGTGCTATTTGTTAGTTCAAGTCCTGCTCTGAGGTGCTCTGTGTCAGATCTGAGCGACAGGTGAGCTGGGAGTGCTCTGCAATGTGGGCTATGTGCACGGTTCCTGTGTGCCCAGCCTTGCCACGGTACCTGCAAGGGTAGCTCTGTATCCTGGGAGGGGCCTGACCACGAGAGCCCCATGGGCTGCAGGGGACCTGCGCAGGGAACCCCATATCCTGGGAGGGGCCTGAACACGAGAGCCCCGTGGGCTGGCGTGGGGGTGGGGTACCTGCCCAGGTGAGCTTCATATCCTGGGATTGGCCTGACCTCGAGAGCCCCATGGGCTGCTGGAGTCCTGGTAAAGGATGTCAGGACAGTCAGTGAAGCCACCGAGGATATACCTCCAGTAGTTCCTAAATCCTACACCCTGCTGGTCATTCTACCAACCACCAGGACTTGGTATTCTGTATTAGTCTTGAATGATGCCTTCTTTGGTATTCCATTAGTCCGAGAGTCACAAAAAATTTTGGCTTGTGAGTGGCAGGACTCAACATACAACTAAAACAATACTTCCGGGCCGTCTTGCCCCAAGGGTTCAAAAATTCCCACACCACCTTTGGGGAAAGCTCAGCTAAAGACCTAAAAGCTCTACCTCTGGAAAAGGAAACACTCCTTCAATATGCAGACGACATTCTGATCGCCAGCCCTACTAAGGAGACCTCTGAACTACCAAGCCAATAGAGGATAGAAGTTGTCCAAGAAAAAGCTCAAATATCACAGACTACGGTGACCTGCCTGGGCTTCATTCTCACAGAAGGTCAGAGAAGCACATCCCAGGAAAGGGAAGAAACAATTTATAGCCTTACCCCTTTCTAAAACTAGAAGACAGCTTAGGGGTTCCTGGGGAGGCCAGGGTTTGCTGCTTCTGGATCCCTAACTACAGTCTACTAGCTGGGCCTCTATATGAAACACTGAAAGGAAAAGATGATGATCCTTTTGAATAGAATCCAGAAGTGGCCTTTCAAGAATGGAAAGAGCAGTCAATTCAGACCCTTGCCCTGGAACTCCCTAATTTAGCTAAACCCTTTGACCTTTACATTCCTGGTGAAAGGTGAATCGCCATTGGAGTATTAGTGCAAAAACTGAGACCACTTGAAATGGAACAATGCAAGAATGCCATATAGGTAGGATAAACTACGGTCACCATGGAGCTTGGCCCACCGCCACATCTGCCCAAGATACTGGCGGTATCTAAAAACCTGGAAATCAGCAGCCCAAAAGGCCACCTCCCTCTTAAGGGAAAAGGACCCCACGTGGTGATCCTAACCCCCAACCATGCCCTGAAGTTGCAGGGTTTGCTCCGTGGGCACACTGACCTCGAGTGAGGAGGCCCTCCAACTCCAACCTCCAGAGAGATAACCAGGGGCAACGGGGCAACATGACAACTCATGTGACCATCACTTGACCTGGAGTTTCTCTCATAAAACAACAAGAGTGTGTCCCAAAAGAGTAGACTACTGCTTGCAGGACTTACTGCACCCAGAGGGGAGCTAATAATCTTGGCGGGGGAACCGAATATCACGCTGTCACCATAGAAAAGCCTAGAAACACCGTGATGATGGTGGCCAATAAGACCGGCTGGACTCCTGTTTACTTCAAAAGGCTGTTGACTCAGTGGCCATCATGGTCCTTCATCACCACTGACCCTGGGCTGTCTGGGAGTTGAGCGGGCAGGGTCCTGACACCTGGTGCTGTTTTTACGTTAATTCAGGGGCCTAATTGAAGAAAGCGCAGACTACTGGTCAGAGCATCTAGGCTGGCAGAAACGGTCAGCCTAAGGTGGCCAAATAAATGTGGGGCGGGGTGAAACTGGACCTCACAGCATCACTGCACATCTCCTTCCTGGACCCTTAACGGTCATTAGAATCTATAACACTTCCAATACTGGTGCTCAGGCGGACGAGCAGGGAGGCAGCAGCCCTGGGGACAATCAACGTCACCTGGAGGCTGCTGGGGAGAAGTTCTGACCCTCGCCCACGAGTATGAGTGCTCTTAACTCAGCACTCAGCAGTTACAGATGAAGGGTCTGCACCCTCAGCACTCCAAGAATGAGGAAGGGGACAAAAGGCAGAAGCGGGGTTTGTCCCAGGCAAAGCCCCTTAAAAATCCCTGGGAGATAAAAATAGAATCTGGGCAATAAAATAAAGTCTAACCTTTTTATCCTTTGTGCTTTGTCTAATTTCACGTGCTCCTAGGGTCCCGCATACAGAGGTTCCACACCTGGCACTTCAGACCAGATTTTCTAGTGCAGAATGGCTGGGTCGACACATCAGATCCTGGGGCCCAGGGCAGACTCCGTGATATAGAGCCTGAGCTGCAGCCAACCGGGCCCTCGAGAGAGCTCTGCCCCCTCCCTCCCACTGACTCTGACAGGATCTCTACACAGCAGCCCAGCCCACAGCCCACAGGGTAGCACATGCTCTCACCTCTCCATTCTCTGATCAAAATATAAAGTTTCCTTTGCTTCTGAACCAAACTCAGTCTCGATCTGTTGGCTCCAATGACACCGGGCAGGGGGACACTTGTTGGGGTCCACTCTGGAGGATCAGTAACAGAAATTGAGAACCTTGTAACTTCAATGAACAGATGTGTGAGCCAAACTGTAATTAACATAGAACAGTGTATAAGGCTCGGGTAAAATAAGATGTTTCTAACACTTCCATTTGATATTTCCATCAATTTATTATAAGCAAGTTCACTGAAAAGGTTTGTCTTATTTGTCAGGTCAATATTAGAGAAACGAAATGATTTCTTTCCAAGGATGTACATCTAATAATCTTGGTTAAAGCTTCAATCTTGTTTTAAATGCTTTTCCATTGAAAATGATACCTCTCTTTCAGCTCCCCCATTTCTGAGAAGTATAAAATCTTATAATTTATGATTACCAAAGAGGAAAGGTGGGAGGAGGGATAAATTAACAGTTTGGGATTAACACATACACACTGCTATGTATATAATCAATCATCAACAAGGAACTACTGTATAGCACAGGGAACTACACTCAATATTTTGCAATAACCTATAAGGGGAAATAATCTGAAAAAGAATAGATATTTTTATTGACATCATCTATCAATGACAGTTAAAATGGAACCTAAGGGAAGCCGTTGGTGAGTGCTTCTGACCCTGAGGACTTCAATCATCTAAAGTTTGGACTCTGCCTACTTCCCAAGGCCCTTAATGAACATATGTGTAGCCGTAGCTTAAAAAATTCCCCAGTTTGGGTTGCGGAGAGACACTGATTTTGAAAAAGCCCTGGTGGTCTCCTCACATGAATGGGATCCTTCCTACAGCTAAAACATGCCTGTCACACCCAGAGGATGGTATACCGTCTGATCGGGAAGAGTTTGGAAAAGGCATCTCATCTCCTCATCTCCTGGTGCTCGGGTTCACCACTCCGGCGTCTTTACTAACAGTCTCCCCACTTGGAGATGTCAGCACTGTCAACATCCTGTTGTGTACAGTTTGGAATTTGTCCAGAGGATGAAGCGGAAGGAGGAGGAACAATGAGAGACAAGTCCTAGGTGCTCGGACAGCCACATGTCACTTTAATTTCCAATCAGAAAGACGAATTGACCAAAGGCTAGGGTTGCCCATGGAAACAGAATAGGCCTTGAGGAAATCCCGCTGCTTTGTGGCCAGTTCCCATAAACACAAGTAAAAAATGGAACTCAGGGGCACTAAAATTCACGAAACTGCAGAGTTGAAAATATCTATCCCTAAAAAATGTCTTGAGGATAGTCAGAGAAAAGGACTTGTAAGCAAGGGAGAATGGCAGGAAAGGGATTGGAAGAGGTAGAAAGGACTCGCCATTAAGCACCAGAAAAGGGGCTGAACATTTGCAACTTTGCACTTGGTCAAAAAGGGTGTATGCGTCTCTTTCTGTATATATTCAAGAAAAGGGCACACACATTTTTAGCCAACCAAACAGGTGGGCACTGGAAATCAATACTACAAAAGATATCACTTCACATCAGTCAGAAGAGCCGTCCTCATAAAGTGTAAACACCAGAAATGCAGGACAGGACAAGGAGAAAAGGGAGCCCTGTGAGGCTTATAGTGGAAATGTATATTGCCAACGGTCACTCTGGAGAAGTGTATTGTGTTTACTAAAGCATCTAAAAAATGAGCTACAGAGCACAGGGCACTTGCACTCATGGACGTGTATCTTGGGAAAAACAAAAATCGAGAGGACACAGGCACCCCAATGTTTACCGCCTCTCTGTTTAAAAGAACCTCGACTAGGATATAACTTAAATGTCTCTGGAGGGAAAAAATGGATAGAGATGTGGTACTTATGTAGAGTGGAATATTACTCAGCCTGGAAATCAATGAAATATGGCCATTTGTAACAACTCCAGAGGAGTTACGTATGATCATTCGAAGTCACATAATTCAAAAGAAAAAGACACATATCATAAGATATCATTTAAAGCAACATAAGATATCACTAATACACGGAATGTAAACTTGGGGACACATGAATGGAACTACAAAACAGAACGGGGCCTCAAATTTAGAAAACCAACATATGCTTGCTTAAGGGGAAAGGTGAGTTCGGGTGCTGAATAAAACCAGAGATTGAAATTAGCACAGATACTGTTCCATAAGCCAAATATGTAATAGAAAAGACCTACTTTTTGGTCAACGAAATGACTCAACACCCCATATTCACCACCTAGGAATATACCTGACTAGTAAGAGTCTTAAAACGTATGGATTTATATGTCTCCGTAAGAGAATCAAGCGTGTGTAGAGCGACATAAACGCAGCAGTGAAAATCAGCTAAATCACATTTTCAAAATAAATTTCAAAAACATAACAAAATGGCAGTGAAATAGAGAGCAATTCTTAAAAAATTCTTTCAGGGCTTGTGATGCAACCTGGATTTAACACATCTACACCCACAGCTGGATGAGACATAAGGCTGGACACTTCGAGCTGATAGCATTGGTGAGGTTCTGTGAGCAAATGCAGACCATTTGAAGTCATACAGCATTTTACCCATTCCATGGGTTTCAACTCTCCAGGTTTAAGGGATTCTTCCTTCAGCTAAAACGTGCATGGGAAATCCAGTGTATGGTCCACCGTGTGATTGGGAAACGTTTTTAAATGCATATCAGTTTTCGTCCCCTGGTACTCGGGTTCACCATTCCAGACGCTTTACTAACACTCTCCCCACTTGGAGAGTCAGTGTCTTTAACCTCCTGTCTGGCTCAGTTTGCAATTTACGCAGAAGATGTACAGGAATAGGGAGAACCAATGAGAGATTAGCTGTAGGTGTCTGCATGGGCAAATGTAATGCTCATTTCCCACCAGGAAGGAGAATTAAACAAACCGTCAGCGTGCAATGCCGGAAAAAGATTAGGGCCAGAAGCAATCCTATGGTTTTGCAGCCAGCTCAAAAGAAAACGAGTTGAAGAAACGAGCTCAGGGGCACTGTAATTCACAAACATGCAGAGTTATAAATGACAGCTATTGTCCAAAAATATATTGAAGTAAGGACGCGAAGAGGACTTGAAAGTGGGGCAGAATTGCAGGAAACCGATATCAGGAGTTAGACTGAAAATGCATTTAAAGCATAGGAAAAGAGGCAGAACGTTGACAATGATGCACTTGGCTTAAAAGGGCGTATTCGATTTTTCCTGAATATAGTCAGGAAAAAACGCATACACGCTTTTTGGCCAACCAAGCAAGCTTGCAAAGGAAATCTGCACTACAATGAAGTCTCACTTCCCCCTGGTCATAAGGGCCATCTGAAAAAACTGTAAAATCCAGAAAGACAGGACAGGCCATGGAGAAAACGGAGCATTGTTATGCTGATGGGTGGGATGTAAATTGCCAACAGCCACTCTGGAGAAGTGTATGGCGTTTCCTGAAACACCTAAAAAAGAAAGGAACTGAGCCCAGTGCACTTCCACATATGGTCTTTTAGCTTAGAGAAATTAAAATCAGAAAGACGCAGCCACCACAAACTTTGGGACAGCTCTGTTTAGAACCTTGTCTACCCTACAAGTTAAATATCCCAGAGAGCAAAAAAGGGATAAAGAAGTTGTAGTACTTACGTAAAATGGAATATCACTCAGCAAGGAAATCTATGTCATCAGGCCCAAAGCAGCATAAGGACTGGATTCAGGTACGATGTCTCTAAGTGAAATAAATCACACAGATAAAGAAACCTCATAAGATGTCACTAATACACGGAATGTACACTTGGCTACACATGAACTGAAATACAAAACAGAACAGGGTCTCAAATTTAGAAAACCAACTTATGCTTGCTTATGGGGAAAGGTGAGTTGGGGTGCTGCATAAAAACAGAGATTGAAATTAGCACAGATACCGTTCCATAAGCCAAATACGTAATAGACAAGACCTACTCCTTGCTCAACGAAATGCACTAAACACCCTATATTCAACGCCTAGGAATACACCTGGCTAGTAAGAATCTTCAAACCCATGGATTTATATGTCTCCATAAGAGAATCAAGCGTGTGTACAGCTGCATGAAGGCAGCAG
The DNA here is from genome assembly GCF_059928025.1 of Delphinapterus leucas. Lineage (NCBI taxonomy): Eukaryota > Metazoa > Chordata > Mammalia > Artiodactyla > Monodontidae > Delphinapterus > Delphinapterus leucas. The sequence goes on from NW_028322239.1 coordinate 11,562,083, forward strand.
AGAAAATCCGATAAATCCCATTATCAAAATGAATTACAAAAACAAAACACAAGGACAGTGAAATAGAGAGCAATTCTTAAATAATTCATTCAGGGCTTGTGATGCAACCTGGATTTACCTCATCTACACCCAGAGCTGAGTGAGACATAAGGTTGGACACTTCGGGCTGATAGCATTGGTGAGGTTCAATGAGCAAATGCAGACCCTTTGAAGTCATACTGCATGGGACCCATTCCATGGGTCCCAACTCTCCAGGTTTAAACGATTCTTCCTTCAGCTAAAACACGCAGGGGAAACCCACAGTATGGTGCACCGTGTGACAGGGAAACGTTTTCAAATGCATCTCAGGTTTCGTCCCCTTTTACTCGGGTTCACAATTCCAGACCCTTTACTAACACTCCCCACTTGGAGAGTCAGTGCCTTTAACCTCCTGTTTGGCACAGTTTGCAATTTCTGCGCAAGATGAACAGGAATAGGGAGAACCAATGAGAGACTAGCTGTAGGTGTCTGCACAGGCAAATTTAACGCTCATTTCCAACCAGGAAGAGGATTTAACCAAAGGCTCAGCATGCCATTCCGGAACCAGATTAGGGCCTGAAGCAATCCTGCGGGTTTGCGGCCAGCTCACAAGGAAGCGATTTGATGAAAGGAGATCATGGGCACTGTAATTCACAAACCTGCAGAGTTATATATGACAGCTATCATCCAAAAATATATTGAAGGAAGCCTGCGAAGAGGACTTGAAAGCGGGGCAGAATTGCAGGAAAACGATTTCAGGGGGTAGACTGGAATTACATTTAAAGCATAGAACAAGAGGCAGAACGTCGACAATGATGCACTTGGCCAAAAACGGTGTATGCGTTTTTTCCAGAATATATTCAGGAAAAAACGCATACGCCCTTTTTGGCCAACCAAGCAAGCATCTTAAAGAAATCTGCACTAGAGTGAAGTCTCACTGCCCCCTGTCAAAACGGCCATCTGAAAAATGTGTAAAATCCAGACAGGCAACACAGGCCATGGAGAACAGGGAGCACTGTTATGCTGATGGGTGGGATGTAAATTGCCAACAGCCGCTCTGGAGAAGTGTATGGTGTATCCTCAAACACCTAAAAAACAAAGCAACAGAGCCTACAGCACTTCCACTTATGGTCCTATAGCTTAGGGAAATTAAAATCAAAAACACACAGCCACCCCAAAGTTTCAGACGGCTCTGTTTACAAGAACCTCGTCTACGGTACAAGTAAAATATCCCAGAAAGCGAAAAATGTATAAAGAAGTTGTGGTACGTACGTACAATGGAATATCACTCACCAATGAAATCTATGTCTTCAGGCCCGTCGTGGCATAATGTGTGGATTCAGGTACGATGATTCTAAGTGAAATAAGTCACACAGAAAAAGAAACATCATAAGATATCACTAATACACGGAATGTAATCTTGGCTACACATGAACTGAATTACAAAACAGAACAGGGTCTCAAATTTAGAAAACCAACTTATATTTGCTTAAGGGGAAAGGTGAGTTGGGGTGCTGCATAAAACCAGAGATAGAAATTAGCACAGATACCATTCCATAAGTCAAATATGTAATAGTCAAGACCTACCCCTTGCTCAACGAGATGGACTATACACCCCATATTCAACGCCTAGCATTACACCTTACTAGTAAGAATCTTCAAACCCATGGATTTATATGTCTCCATAAGAGAATCAAGCGTGTGTACAGCTGCATGAATGCAGCAGAGAAAATCCGATAAATCCCATTATCAAAATTAATTACAAAAACAAAACACAATGACAGTGAAATAGAGAGCAATTCTTAAATAATTCATTCAGGGCTTGTGATGCAACCTGGATTTACCTCATCTACACACAGAGCTGAGTGAGACATAAGGTTGGACACTTCGGGCTGATAGTATTGATGAGGTTCGATGAGCAAATGCAGACCCTTTGAAGTCATACGTCATGGTACCTGTTCCATGGGTCCCAACTCTCCAGGTTTAAGGGATTCTTCCTTCAGCTAAAACATGCATGGGAATCCCACAGTATGGTGCACCATGTGACCGGGAAACGTTTTCAAATGCATGTCCGTTTTCGTCCGCTTTTTCTCGGGTTCACAATTCCAGACCCTTTACTAACAGTCTCCCCACTTGGACAGTCAGTGCCTTTATCTCCTGTTTGGCACAGTTTGCAATTTCTGCACAAGATGAACAGGAATAGGGAGAACTAATGAGAGAGTAGCTGTAGCTGTCTGCACGGGCAAATTTAACTCTCATTTCCCACCAGGAAGAGGAATGAACCAAAGGCTCAGCGTGCCATGCCGGAACAAGATTAGGGCCTGAAGCAATCCTGCAGTTTTGCGGCCAGCTCAAAAGAAAGCTAGTTGAAAAAAAGAGCTCAGGGGCACTGTCATTCACAAACCTGCAGTTATCAATGACAGCTATCTTCCAAAAATATATTGAAGTAAGGCTGCAAAGCAGACTTGAAAGTGGGGCAGAATTGAAGGAAACCGATTTCAGGAGTTAGACAGTAATTGCATTTAAAGCATAGGAAAAGAGGCAGTACGTCGACAATGATGCACTTGGCCAAGAAGGGCATATGCGTTTTATCCAGGGCCCTCATTAAAGAGGGGAGGAGGCTCCCAGCACACTCCAATGGCCAACAGAGGGCCCATGTCACCAAGGCGACGTGTGCCACCCAGGCAGGGGTGACCTCATGTCAGAGGGCCCACCTCACAGAAGGGTGAGGTACCCAGCCAGGATCAGACTCTCACCAGAGGGCCCACATCTCCAAGGGGATCGGATCCAGGCAGGAGTGGCCTCACACCAGTGTGGCCAAATAATAGAAAGGTGAGGAACCCAGAACATGTGGCCTAAACAAGAGGACCCACATCTCCAAGGGGCTGGAAGTGAGGCAGGAAGGAGGACCCTCAAAACAGAGGACCCATAGAATAAAAAAGTGAGGAATCCCGCAGTTGGAACCTCCTAGCATGCGGCAAGGAGCAGCGAGGCTATGGGTTCCCAGCCAGTGTGAACTCACAACAGAGGGCCCTCATCATTAAACTGTGAACAACACAGCTGTTGGGACCACAGAACAGAAGGCCCACATTCCCATGGGGTTGGCATCCTGGCAGGAGTGTACTCGCACCACAGGGCACACATCAGAAAATTTTGGGAGCCCAGGGGTTAGGGCCGGACGCCAAACGGCCCTAATTACAGAGGGGAGCAGACTCCTAGCAGGCACCAACTCTCAACTGAGGGCACACGTCGCCAATGAGACGTGTGACAGCCAGGCAGGAATGACCTCACAGCCAAGGGCCTACGTCACAGAAGGGGGAGGAACCCAGCCAGGATAAGACTCCCACCAGAGGGCCCACATCACCAAGGGGATCAGAACCAGGCAGGAGTGGCCTCAAACCAGTATGGCCAAATCATAGAAAAGTGAAGAAACCAGAACATATGGCCTAAACCAGAGGACCCACATCAACAAGGGGCTCAGAGTGAGGCAGGCAGTAGGTGTCTCAAACAGAGGGCCCATAAAATAAAAAAGGTGGGGAATCCCGCAGTTGGAACCTCCCAGCAGGCGGCAAGGTACAGCGAGGCTATGAGATCCCGGCCGGTGTGAACTCACAACAGAGGGCCCTCATCACGAAACAGTGAACAACCCAGCAGTTGGGACAACAGAGCAGAAGGCCCACATTCCCATGTGGTTGGGAACCTGACAGGAGTGTCCTCCCACCAGAGGGCACACATCAGAAAAGTATGGGAGCCCAGGAGTTAGGGCCTGACGCCAGAGTGTCCTCATCACCGAGAGGAGAATGCTCCCAGCATGCTCCAACTGCCGCCAGAGGGCCGACGTCACCAAGGCGGGGTGTGCCAGCCAGGCAGGAGTGACCTCAGGGCCGAGGGTCAACCTTACGGAACTGTGAGGAACCCAACCAGGATGAGACTCTCACCAGAGGGCCCACATCACCAAGGGGATGGGAACCAGGCAGGAGTGTTCTCACCACAGTGGTGCCACATCACTGAAAGGCGAGGAACCCACAACATGTGGCCTCAATCCAGAACACCCACATCAACAAGGGGCTCAGAGTGAGGGAGGCAGGAAGTGTCTCACAACACACGGCCCATAGAAGAATAAAGGTAAGGAATCCTGCATTTGGAAGCTCCAAGCAGGTGGCCCAGAGCACCGAGGCTCTGGGATGCATGCCGGAGTGAACTCACAGCAGAGGGCCCACATCCTGACACTGGGAGCAACCCAGCCGTTGGCACCTCAGAACAGAAGTCCCAAATCCGCATGGGGATGGGAACCTGGAAGGAGTGACATTGCACCAGTGGGCTCACATCAGAAAATGTGCGGAGCCCAGCAGTTAGGGCCTGACGCAAGAGGGCCCTCATCACCTTGGAGAGGAGCGTACAAGAAGGCTCCAACTGCTACCAGAGGTCCGACGTCACCAAGGCAACGGGAGCAAGCCAGGCAGGAGTGGCCTCACACCAGTGTGGCCAAATCATAGAAAGGTGAGGAACCCAGAATATGTGGCCCAAACAAGCCGACCCACATCTCCAAGGGGCTGGGAGTGAGGCAGGCAGGAGGACCCTCAAAACAGAGGACCCATAGAATAAAAAATGTGAGGAATCCCGCAGTTGGATACTCCTAGCATGCGGCAAGGAGCAGCGAGGCTATGGGATCCCAGCCAGTGTGAACTCACAACAGAGGGCCCTCATCATGAAACTGTGAACAACACAGCTGTTGGGACCACAGAACAGAAGGCCCACATTCCCATGGGTTTGGTAACATGGCAGGAGTGTACTCGCACCACAGGGCACACATCAGAAAAGTTTGGGAGCCCAGGAGTTAGGGCCTGACTCCAGACAGCCCTAATTACCGAGGGGAGCAGACTCCTAGCAGGCACCAACTCCCAACTGAGGGCCCACGTCGCCAAGGTGACGTGCGTCAGCCAGGCAGGAGTGACCTCACAGCAGAGGGCCTACGTCACAGAAGGGGGAGGAACCCAGCCAGGATAAGACAATCACCAGAGGGCCCACATCACCAAGGGGATCAGAACCAGGCAGGAGTGGCCTCACACCAGTATGGCCAAATCATAGAAAAGTGAGGAACCCAGAACATATGGCCTAAACCAGAGGACCCATATCAACAAGGGGCTCAGAGTGAGGCAGGCAGGAGGTGTCTCAAACAGAGGGCCCATAAAATAAAAAAGGTGAGGAATCCCGCAGTTGGAAGCTCCAAGCAGTTGTCCCAGAGCACCGAGGCTATGGGATCCATGCCGGATTGAACTCACAGCAGAGGGCCCACATCCTGACACTGTGAGCAACCCAGCCATTGGCACCTCAGAACAGAAGGCCCAAATCCGCATGGGGATGGGAACCTGGCCGGAGTGTCCTCTCACCACTTAGCACGTATCAGAAAATATGGGTACCCAGCAGTTAGTGCCTGACACCAGAGGGTCCTCATCACCGAGAGGAGAAGGCACCCAGCACGCTCCATCTGCGGTCAGAGGGCTGACGTCACCAAGGCGGTGTGTGCCAGCCAGGCAGGAGTGACCTCAGGGCAGAGGGCCAACCTTACGAAACTGTTAGGAACCCAACCAGGATGAGACTCTCACCAGAGGGCCCACATCACCAAGGGGATGGGAACCAGGCAGGAGTGTTCTGACCCAAGTGGGGCCACATCATTGAAAGGCGAGAAACCCACCACATGTGACCTCAAACCAGAAGACCCACAACAACAAGGGGCTCAGAGTGAGGCAGGCAGGAAGTGTCTCACAACACACGGCCCATAGAAGAAAAAAGGTAAGGAATCCTGCAGTTGGAAACTCCAAGCAGGTGGCCCAGAACACCGAGGATATGGGATGCATGCCGGAGTGAACTAACAGCAGAGGGCCCACATCCTGACACTGTGAGCAACCCACACGTTGGCACCTCAGAACAGAAGGCCCAAATCCGCATGGGGATGGGAAACTGGCAGGAGTGTCATCGCACCACTTAGTACGTACTAGAAAATGTGGGTACACAGCAGTTAGGGCCTGACGCCAAAGGGCCCTCATCACTGAGGGGAGGAGGCTCCCAGCCCGCTCCAACTGCCACCAGAGGGCCGACGTCGCCATGGCGGGGTGTGCCAGCCAGGAAGGAATGACCTCAGAGCAGAGGGCCAAGCTCACAGAAGTGTGAGGAACCCAACCAGGATCAGACTCTCACCAGAGGGTCCACATCACCAAGGGGATGCGAACCAGGCAGGAGTGTGCTCACACCAGTGGGGCCACATCATTGAAAGGTGAGGAACCCAGCACATGTGGCTTCAAACCAGAACAGCCACATCAAAAAGGGGCTCGGAGTGAGTCAGGCAGGAGATGTCTCACAACACAGGGCCCATAGAAGAAAAAAGGTGAGGAATCCAGCAGTTGGAAGCTCCAAGCAGGTGGCCCAGGGCACCGAGGCAATGGGATCCATGCCGGAGTGAACTCACAGCACAGGGCCCACATCCTGACACTGTGAGCAACCCAGCCGCTGGGACCTCAGAACAGAAGGTCCAAATCTGCATGGGGATGGGAACCTGGCAGGAGTGTCATCGCACCAGTAGGGCCACATCCCAAAAAGGTGAGGCTAACGGCACACGTGGTCTCAAACCAAAGACCTACATCACCAAGGGGCTCGGTGTGAGGCAGGCAGGAGGAGCCTCACAACACAGGGCCTAAAGTATAAGAAAGGTGAGGAATCCAGCAGTTGGAACCTCCCAGCAGGCGGCCCAGAGCACAGAGGCTATGGGATCTAGGCCTGAGTGAACTAACACCAGAGAACCAACATCACGAAACTGTGAGCAACCCAGGCGTTGGGACCACAGAGCAGAAGACCCACATCCCCATAGGGATGGGAACTTACAGGAGTGTCCTGCCATCACTGGGCTCAGTCAGAAAACGTGGGGTGCCAGCACTTAGAGCCTGACGCCAGAGGGCCCTCATCACCTAGGAGAGGAGGCTCCCAGCAGGCTCCAACTGCCACCAGATGGCCGACGTCACCAAGGCAACGGGAGCAAGCCAGGCAGGAGTTACCTCACAGAAGAGGGCCCACCTCAAAGGAGAGTGAGGAACCCAGCAAGGATGAGACTCTCACCAGAGGGCCCACCTCTCCAAGGTGCTCGGAGTGAGGCAGGCAGGACTAGCCTAACAACACAGGGCCCATAGATTAAAAAATGTGAGGAATCCAGCAGTTGAAACCTCGCAGCAAGCGGCCCAGAGCAGGGAGTCTATGGGATCCAGGCCAAAGCGAACTCACAGCAGAGGGCCAACATCATGAAACTGTGAGCAACCCAGCCATTGGGACCTCAGAGCAGAAGGCTCACATCCCCATGGGGATGGGAACCTGGCAGGAGTGTCCCAGCACCACTTAGTACGTAATAGAAAATGTGGGTACCCAGCAGTTAGGGCCTGACGCCAAAGGGCCCTCATCACTGTGGGGAGGAGGCTCCCAGCACGTTCCAAATGCCACCAGAGGGCCTACGTCGCCAAGACGAGGTGTGCCAACCAGGAAGGAATGACCTCAGAGCAGAGGGCCAAGCTCACAGAAGTGTGAGGAACCCAACCAGGATCAGATTCTCACCAGAGGGTCCACATCACCAAGGGGATGCGAACCAGGCAGGAGTGTGCTCACACCAGTGGGGCCACATCATTGAAAAGTGAGGAACCCAGCACATGTGGCTTCAAACCAGAAGAGCCACATCAAAAAGGGGCTCGGAGTGAGTCAGGCAGGAGATGTCTCACAACACAGGGCCCATAGTAGAAAAAAGGTGAGGAATCCAGCAGTTGGAAGCTCCAAGCAGGTGGCCCAGGGCACCGAGGCAGTGGGATCCACTACGGAGTGAACTCACAGCAGAGGGCGCACATCCTGACACTGTGAGCAACCCAGCCGCTGGGACCTCAGAACAGAAGGTCCAAACCTGCATGGGGATGGGAACCTGGCAGGAGTGTCATCGCACCAGTAGGGCCACATCCCTTAAAGTTGAGGCAAACGGCACACGTGGTCTCAAACCAGAAGACCTATATCACCAAGGGGCTCGGTGTGAGGCAGGCAGGAGGAGCCTCACAACACAGGGCCCAAAGTATAAGAAAGGTGAGGAATCCAGCACTTGGAACCTCCCAGCAGGTGGCCCAGGGCACAGAGGCTATGGGATCTAGGCCTGAGTGAACTAACACCGGAGTGCCAACATAACGAAACTTTGTGCAACCCAGACGTGCGACCACAGAGCAGAAGGCCCACATCCCCATGAGAATTGGAAACTTACAGGAGTGTCCTGGCATCACTGGGCTCACATCAGAAATCGTGGGGAGCCCAGCAGTTAGAGCCTGACGCAAGAGGGCCCGCATCACCTTGGAGAGGAGTGTACAAGAAGGCTCCAACTGCCACCAGAGGTCCGACATCACCAAGGCAACGGGAGCAATCCAGGCAGGAGTTACCTCACAGCAGAGGTCCCACCTCACAGAAGAGTAAGGAACCCAGCCAGGATCAGACTGTTACAAGAGGGCCCACATCACCAAGGGGATCGGATGCAGGCAGGAGTGGCCTCACACCAGTGTGACCAAATCATAGAAAGGCGAAGAACCCAGAACATGTGGCCTAAAAAAGAGGACCCACATTTCCAAGAGGCTGGGAGTGAGGCAGGCAGGAGGAGCCTCAAAACAGAGGACCCATAGAATAAAAAAGGTGAGGAATCCCGCAGTTGGAACCTCCTAGCATGCGGCAAGGAGCAGCGAGGCTATGGGATCCCGGCCAGTGTGAACTCACAACAGAGGGCCCTCATCATGAAACTGTGAACAACACAGGTGTTGGGACCACAGAACAGAAGGCCCACATTCCCATGGGGTTGGTAACCTGGCAGGAGTGTACTCGCACCACAGGGCACACATCAGAAAATTTTGGGAGCCCAGGAGTTGGGGCCTGACGCCAGAAGGCCCTCATTACCGAGGGGAGGAGACTCCTGGCCCTCATTACCGAGGGGAGGAGACTCCCAGCAGGCACCAAGTCCCAACTGAGGGCCCACGTCGCCAAGGTGACGTGCGTCAGCCAGGCAGGAGTGACCTCACAGCAGAGGGCCTACGTCACAGAAGGGGGAGGAACCCAGCCAGGATAAGACTCTCACCAGAGGGCCCACATCACCAAGGGGATCAGAACCAGGCAGGAGTGGCCTCACACCAGTATGGCCAAATCATAGAAAACTGAGGAACCCAGAACATATGGCCTAAACCAGAGGACCCACATCAACAAGGGGCTCAGAGTGAGGCAGGCAGGAGGTGTCTCAAACAGAGGGCCCATAAAATAAAAAAGGTGAGGAATCCCGCAGTTGGAACCTCCCAGCAGGCGGCAAGGAGCAGCGAGGCTATGGGATCCCGGCCGGTGTGAACTCACAACAGAGGGCCCTCATCACGAAACTGTGAACAACCCAGCGGTTGGGACCACAGAGCAGAAGGCCCATATTCCCATGTGGTTGGGAACCTGGCAGGAGTGTACTCCCACCAGAGGGCACACATCAGAAGAGTATGGGAGCCCAGGAGTTAGGGCCTGACGCCAGAGGGCCCTCATTACCGAGGGGAGGAGACTCCCAGCAGGCACCAACTGCCAGCTGAGGGCCCACGTTGCCAAGGTGACGTGCGCCAGCCAGGCAGCAGTGACCTCACAGCAGAGTGTCTACGTCACAGAAGGGTGAAGTACCCAGCCAGGATAAGACTCTCACCAGAAGGCCCACATCACCAAGGGAATGGGATCCAGGCAGGAGTGGCCTCACACCAGTGTGGCCAAATCATAGAAAGGTGAGGAACCCAGAACATGTGGCCTAAACCAGAGGACCTAAACCAGAGGACCCACATCTCCAAGGGCCTCGGAGGACTAGCCTCACAACGCAGGGCCCATAGAATAAAAAATGTGAGGAATCCAGCATTTGGAAGCTCCCAGCAGTTGTCCCAGAGCACCGAGGCTATGGGATCCATGCAGGATTGAAGTCACAGCAGAGGGGCCACATCCCGACACTGTGAGCAACCCAGCCGTTGTGACCCCAGAGAAGAAGGCCCAAAACCGCATAGCGATGGGAACCTGGCAGGAGTGTCCTCTCACCACTTAGCACGTATCAGAAAATGTGGGTACCCAGCAGTTAGGGCCTGACACCAGAGTGTCCTCATCACCGAGAGGAGAAGGCTCCCAGCACGCTCCAACTGCCATCAGAGGGCCGACGTCACCAAGGCGGGGTGTGCCAGCCAGGCAGGAGTGACCTCAGGGCAGAGGGCCAACCTTACGAAACTCTGAGGAACCCAACCAGGATGAGACTCTCACCAGAGGGCCCAAATCCCCAAGGGGATGGGAACCAGGCAGGAGTGTTCTCACTCCAGTGGGGCCACATCATTGAAAGGCGAGGAACCCACCACATGTGGCCTCAAACCAGAAGACCCACATCAACAAGGGGCTCAGAGTGAGGCAGGCAGGAAGTGTCTCACAACACACGGCCCATAGAAGAAAAAAGGTAAGGAATCCTGCAGTTGGAAGCTCCAAGCAGGTGGCCCAGAGCACCGAGGGTATGGGATGCATGCCGGAGTGAACTCACAGCAGAGGGCCCACATCCTGACACTGTGAGCAACCCAGCCGTTGGCACCTCAGAACAGAAGGCCCAAATCCGCATGGGGATGGGAACCTGGCAGGAGTGTCATCGCACCAGTGGGCACACATCAGAAAATGTGGGGAGCCCAGCAGTTAGGGCCTGACGCCAGAGGGCCCTCATCACCGACGGGAGGAGGCTCCCAGCACACTCCAACTGCAACCAGAGGGCCCATGTGGCCAAGGCGACGTGTGCCACCCAGGCAGGAGTGACCTCACAGCAGAGGACCCACCTCCCAGAAGTGTGAGGAATCAAGCCAGGGTCAGACTCTCACCAGAGGGCCCACATCAACAAGAGGATGGGAACCAGTCAGGAGTGTCCTCACACCAGTGGGGTCACATACCTAAAAGGTGAGGCAACCGGCACATGTGGCCTCAAACCAGAGGACCTACATCACAAAGGGGCTTGGAGTGAAGCAGACAGGTGGAGCCTCACAACACAGGGCCCAAAGTATAAAAAAGGGGCGGAATCCAGCATTTGGAACCTCCCAGAGGTCGACCCAAAGCACAGAGGCTATGGGATCTAGGCCTGAGTGAACTAACACCAGAGAACCAACATCACGAAACTGTCAGCAACACAGGCGTTGTGACCACAGAGCAGAAGGCCCACATCCGCATGGGGATGGGAACTTTACAGGAGTGTCCTGGCATCACTGGGCTCAGTCAGAAAACGTGGGGTGCCCAGCAGTTAGAGCCTGATGCCAGAGGGCCCTCATCACCTAGGAGAGGAGGCTCCCAGCAGGCTCCAACTGCCACCAGATGGCGGACATCAACAAGGCAATGGGAGCAAGCCAGGCAGGAGTTACCTCAAGGAAGAGGGCCCACCTCAAAGAAGGGTCAGGAACCCAGCAAGGATCAGACTTTCACCAGAGGGCCCACAACAACAAGGGGATGTGAACCAGGCAGGAGTGTCCTCACACCATTGGGGCCATATCATCGAAAGTTGAGGGACCCAACACACGTGGCCTCAAACCAGAGGACACACATCACCAAGGGTCTGCGAGGGAGGCAGGCAGGAGTAGCCTCAAAACAGAGGGCCCATAGAATAAAAAAGGTGAGGAATCCCGCAGTTGGAACGTCCCAGCAGGTGACAAGGAGCAGTGAGGCTATGGGATCCCAGCCGGTGTGAACTCACAACAGAGGGCCCTCATCATGAAACTGTGAACAACCAAGGCGTTGTGTCCACAGAGCAGAAGGCCCACATTCCCATGGGGTGGGGAACATGGCAGGAGTGTACTCGCACCACAGGGCACACATCAGAAAAGTTTGGGAGCCCAGGAGTTAGGGCCTGACGCCAGAGGGCCCTCATTACCGAAGGGAGGAAACTCCCAGCAGGCACCAAATCCCAACTGAGGGCCCACGTCGCCAAGGTGATGTGCGCTAGCGCCAGGCAGGAGTGACCTCACAGCAGAGGGCATATGTCACAGATGGGTGAGGAACCCAGCCAGGATAAGACTCTCACCAGAGGGCCCACATCACCAAGGGGATCGGAACCAGGCAGAAGTATCCTCACACCAGTGTGGCCAAATAATGGAAAGGTGAGGAACCCAGAACATGTGGCCTAAACCACAGGAACCACATCTCCAAGGTGCTCGGAGTGAGGCAGGCAGGACTAGCCTAACAACACAGGGCCCATAGATTAACAAATGTGAGGAATCCAGCAGTTGGAACCTCGCAGCAGGTGGCCCAGAGCACGGAGGCTATGGGATCCAGGCAGAAGTGAACTCACAGCAGAGGGCCCACATCATGAAACTGTGAGCAACCCAGCCGTTGGGACCTCAGAGCAGAAGGCCCACATCCGCATGGGGATGGGAACCTGGCAGGAGTATCCTCGCACCACTTAGTACGTACTAGAAAATGTGGGTACACAGCAGTTAGGGCCTGACGCCAAAGGGCCCTCATCACTGAGGGGAGGAGGCTCCCAGCCCGCTCCAACTGCCACCAGAGGGCCGACGTCGCCATGGCGGGGTGTGCCAGCCAGGAAGGAATGACCTCAGAGCAGAGGGCCAAGCTCACAGAAGTGTGAGGAACCCAACCAGGATCAGACTCTCACCAGAGGGTCCACATCACCAAGGGGATGCGAACCAGGCAGGAGTGTGCTCACACCAGTGGGGCCACATCATTGAAAGGTGAGGAACCCAGCACATGTGGCTTCAAACCAGAACAGCCACATCAAAAAGGGGCTCGGAGTGAGTCAGGCAGGAGATGTCTCACAACACAGGGCCCATAGAAGAAAAAAGGTGAGGAATCCAGCAGTTGGAAGCTCCAAGCAGGTGGCCCAGGGCACCGAGGCAATGGGATCCATGCCGGAGTGAACTCACAGCACAGGGCCCACATCCTGACACTGTGAGCAACCCAGCCGCTGGGACCTCAGAACAGAAGGTCCAAATCTGCATGGGGATGGGAACCTGGCAGGAGTGTCATCGCACCAGTAGGGCCACATCCCAAAAAGGTGAGGCTAACGGCACACGTGGTCTCAAACCAAAGACCTACATCACCAAGGGGCTCGGTGTGAGGCAGGCAGGAGGAGCCTCACAACACAGGGCCTAAAGTATAAGAAAGGTGAGGAATCCAGCAGTTGGAACCTCCCAGCAGGCGGCCCAGAGCACAGAGGCTATGGGATCTAGGCCTGAGTGAACTAACACCAGAGAACCAACATCACGAAACTGTGAGCAACCCAGGCGTTGGGACCACAGAGCAGAAGACCCACATCCCCATAGGGATGGGAACTTACAGGAGTGTCCTGCCATCACTGGGCTCAGTCAGAAAACGTGGGGTGCCAGCACTTAGAGCCTGACGCCAGAGGGCCCTCATCACCTAGGAGAGGAGGCTCCCAGCAGGCTCCAACTGCCACCAGATGGCCGACGTCACCAAGGCAACGGGAGCAAGCCAGGCAGGAGTTACCTCACAGAAGAGGGCCCACCTCAAAGGAGAGTGAGGAACCCAGCAAGGATGAGACTCTCACCAGAGGGCCCACCTCTCCAAGGTGCTCGGAGTGAGGCAGGCAGGACTAGCCTAACAACACAGGGCCCATAGATTAAAAAATGTGAGGAATCCAGCAGTTGAAACCTCGCAGCAAGCGGCCCAGAGCAGGGAGTCTATGGGATCCAGGCCAAAGCGAACTCACAGCAGAGGGCCAACATCATGAAACTGTGAGCAACCCAGCCATTGGGACCTCAGAGCAGAAGGCTCACATCCCCATGGGGATGGGAACCTGGCAGGAGTGTCCCAGCACCACTTAGTACGTAATAGAAAATGTGGGTACCCAGCAGTTAGGGCCTGACGCCAAAGGGCCCTCATCACTGTGGGGAGGAGGCTCCCAGCACGTTCCAAATGCCACCAGAGGGCCTACGTCGCCAAGACGAGGTGTGCCAACCAGGAAGGAATGACCTCAGAGCAGAGGGCCAAGCTCACAGAAGTGTGAGGAACCCAACCAGGATCAGATTCTCACCAGAGGGTCCACATCACCAAGGGGATGCGAACCAGGCAGGAGTGTGCTCACACCAGTGGGGCCACATCATTGAAAAGTGAGGAACCCAGCACATGTGGCTTCAAACCAGAAGAGCCACATCAAAAAGGGGCTCGGAGTGAGTCAGGCAGGAGATGTCTCACAACACAGGGCCCATAGTAGAAAAAAGGTGAGGAATCCAGCAGTTGGAAGCTCCAAGCAGGTGGCCCAGGGCACCGAGGCAGTGGGATCCACTACGGAGTGAACTCACAGCAGAGGGCGCACATCCTGACACTGTGAGCAACCCAGCCGCTGGGACCTCAGAACAGAAGGTCCAAACCTGCATGGGGATGGGAACCTGGCAGGAGTGTCATCGCACCAGTAGGGCCACATCCCTTAAAGTTGAGGCAAACGGCACACGTGGTCTCAAACCAGAAGACCTATATCACCAAGGGGCTCGGTGTGAGGCAGGCAGGAGGAGCCTCACAACACAGGGCCCAAAGTATAAGAAAGGTGAGGAATCCAGCACTTGGAACCTCCCAGCAGGTGGCCCAGGGCACAGAGGCTATGGGATCTAGGCCTGAGTGAACTAACACCGGAGTGCCAACATAACGAAACTTTGTGCAACCCAGACGTGCGACCACAGAGCAGAAGGCCCACATCCCCATGAGAATTGGAAACTTACAGGAGTGTCCTGGCATCACTGGGCTCACATCAGAAATCGTGGGGAGCCCAGCAGTTAGAGCCTGACGCAAGAGGGCCCGCATCACCTTGGAGAGGAGTGTACAAGAAGGCTCCAACTGCCACCAGAGGTCCGACATCACCAAGGCAACGGGAGCAATCCAGGCAGGAGTTACCTCACAGCAGAGGTCCCACCTCACAGAAGAGTAAGGAACCCAGCCAGGATCAGACTGTTACAAGAGGGCCCACATCACCAAGGGGATCGGATGCAGGCAGGAGTGGCCTCACACCAGTGTGACCAAATCATAGAAAGGCGAAGAACCCAGAACATGTGGCCTAAAAAAGAGGACCCACATTTCCAAGAGGCTGGGAGTGAGGCAGGCAGGAGGAGCCTCAAAACAGAGGACCCATAGAATAAAAAAGGTGAGGAATCCCGCAGTTGGAACCTCCTAGCATGCGGCAAGGAGCAGCGAGGCTATGGGATCCCGGCCAGTGTGAACTCACAACAGAGGGCCCTCATCATGAAACTGTGAACAACACAGGTGTTGGGACCACAGAACAGAAGGCCCACATTCCCATGGGGTTGGTAACCTGGCAGGAGTGTACTCGCACCACAGGGCACACATCAGAAAATTTTGGGAGCCCAGGAGTTGGGGCCTGACGCCAGAAGGCCCTCATTACCGAGGGGAGGAGACTCCTGGCCCTCATTACCGAGGGGAGGAGACTCCCAGCAGGCACCAAGTCCCAACTGAGGGCCCACGTCGCCAAGGTGACGTGCGTCAGCCAGGCAGGAGTGACCTCACAGCAGAGGGCCTACGTCACAGAAGGGGGAGGAACCCAGCCAGGATAAGACTCTCACCAGAGGGCCCACATCACCAAGGGGATCAGAACCAGGCAGGAGTGGCCTCACACCAGTATGGCCAAATCATAGAAAAGTGAGGAACCCAGAACATATGGCCTAAACCAGAGGACCCACATCAACAAGGGGCTCAGAGTGAGGCAGGCAGGAGGTGTCTCAAACAGAGGGCCCATAAAATAAAAAAGGTGAGGAATCCCGCAGTTGGAACCTCCCAGCAGGCGGCAAGGAGCAGCGAGGCTATGGGATCCCGGCCGGTGTGAACTCACAACAGAGGGCCCTCATCACGAAACTGTGAACAACCCAGCGGTTGGGACCACAGAGCAGAAGGCCCATATTCCCATGTGGTTGGGAACCTGGCAGGAGTGTACTCCCACCAGAGGGCACACATCAGAAGAGTATGGGAGCCCAGGAGTTAGGGCCTGACGCCAGAGGGCCCTCATTACCGAGGGGAGGAGACTCCCAGCAGGCACCAACTGCCAGCTGAGGGCCCACGTTGCCAAGGTGACGTGCGCCAGCCAGGCAGCAGTGACCTCACAGCAGAGTGTCTACGTCACAGAAGGGTGAAGTACCCAGCCAGGATAAGACTCTCACCAGAAGGCCCACATCACCAAGGGAATGGGATCCAGGCAGGAGTGGCCTCACACCAGTGTGGCCAAATCATAGAAAGGTGAGGAACCCAGAACATGTGGCCTAAACCAGAGGACCTAAACCAGAGGACCCACATCTCCAAGGGCCTCGGAGGACTAGCCTCACAACGCAGGGCCCATAGAATAAAAAATGTGAGGAATCCAGCATTTGGAAGCTCCCAGCAGTTGTCCCAGAGCACCGAGGCTATGGGATCCATGCAGGATTGAAGTCACAGCAGAGGGGCCACATCCCGACACTGTGAGCAACCCAGCCGTTGTGACCCCAGAGAAGAAGGCCCAAAACCGCATAGCGATGGGAACCTGGCAGGAGTGTCCTCTCACCACTTAGCACGTATCAGAAAATGTGGGTACCCAGCAGTTAGGGCCTGACACCAGAGTGTCCTCATCACCGAGAGGAGAAGGCTCCCAGCACGCTCCAACTGCCATCAGAGGGCCGACGTCACCAAGGCGGGGTGTGCCAGCCAGGCAGGAGTGACCTCAGGGCAGAGGGCCAACCTTACGAAACTCTGAGGAACCCAACCAGGATGAGACTCTCACCAGAGGGCCCAAATCCCCAAGGGGATGGGAACCAGGCAGGAGTGTTCTCACTCCAGTGGGGCCACATCATTGAAAGGCGAGGAACCCACCACATGTGGCCTCAAACCAGAAGACCCACATCAACAAGGGGCTCAGAGTGAGGCAGGCAGGAAGTGTCTCACAACACACGGCCCATAGAAGAAAAAAGGTAAGGAATCCTGCAGTTGGAAGCTCCAAGCAGGTGGCCCAGAGCACCGAGGGTATGGGATGCATGCCGGAGTGAACTCACAGCAGAGGGCCCACATCCTGACACTGTGAGCAACCCAGCCGTTGGCACCTCAGAACAGAAGGCCCAAATCCGCATGGGGATGGGAACCTGGCAGGAGTGTCATCGCACCAGTGGGCACACATCAGAAAATGTGGGGAGCCCAGCAGTTAGGGCCTGACGCCAGAGGGCCCTCATCACCGACGGGAGGAGGCTCCCAGCACGCTCCAACTGCAACCAGAGGGCCCATGTGGCCAAGGCGACGTGTGCCACCCAGGCAGGAGTGACCTCACAGCAGAGGACCCACCTCCCAGAAGTGTGAGGAATCAAGCCAGGGTCAGACTCTCACCAGAGGGCCCACATCAACAAGAGGATGGGAACCAGTCAGGAGTGTCCTCACACCAGTGGGGTCACATACCTAAAAGGTGAGGCAACCGGCACATGTGGCCTCAAACCAGAGGACCTACATCACAAAGGGGCTTGGAGTGAAGCAGACAGGTGGAGCCTCACAACACAGGGCCCAAAGTATAAAAAAGGGGCGGAATCCAGCATTTGGAACCTCCCAGAGGTCGACCCAAAGCACAGAGGCTATGGGATCTAGGCCTGAGTGAACTAACACCAGAGAACCAACATCACGAAACTGTCAGCAACACAGGCGTTGTGACCACAGAGCAGAAGGCCCACATCCGCATGGGGATGGGAACTTTACAGGAGTGTCCTGGCATCACTGGGCTCAGTCAGAAAACGTGGGGTGCCCAGCAGTTAGAGCCTGATGCCAGAGGGCCCTCATCACCTAGGAGAGGAGGCTCCCAGCAGGCTCCAACTGCCACCAGATGGCGGACATCAACAAGGCAATGGGAGCAAGCCAGGCAGGAGTTACCTCAAGGAAGAGGGCCCACCTCAAAGAAGGGTCAGGAACCCAGCAAGGATCAGACTTTCACCAGAGGGCCCACAACAACAAGGGGATGTGAACCAGGCAGGAGTGTCCTCACACCATTGGGGCCATATCATCGAAAGTTGAGGGACCCAACACACGTGGCCTCAAACCAGAGGACACACATCACCAAGGGTCTGCGAGGGAGGCAGGCAGGAGTAGCCTCAAAACAGAGGGCCCATAGAATAAAAAAGGTGAGGAATCCCGCAGTTGGAACGTCCCAGCAGGTGACAAGGAGCAGTGAGGCTATGGGATCCCAGCCGGTGTGAACTCACAACAGAGGGCCCTCATCATGAAACTGTGAACAACCAAGGCGTTGTGTCCACAGAGCAGAAGGCCCACATTCCCATGGGGTGGGGAACATGGCAGGAGTGTACTCGCACCACAGGGCACACATCAGAAAAGTTTGGGAGCCCAGGAGTTAGGGCCTGACGCCAGAGGGCCCTCATTACCGAAGGGAGGAAACTCCCAGCAGGCACCAAATCCCAACTGAGGGCCCACGTCGCCAAGGTGATGTGCGCTAGCGCCAGGCAGGAGTGACCTCACAGCAGAGGGCATATGTCACAGATGGGTGAGGAACCCAGCCAGGATAAGACTCTCACCAGAGGGCCCACATCACCAAGGGGATCGGAACCAGGCAGAAGTATCCTCACACCAGTGTGGCCAAATAATGGAAAGGTGAGGAACCCAGAACATGTGGCCTAAACCACAGGAACCACATCTCCAAGGTGCTCGGAGTGAGGCAGGCAGGACTAGCCTAACAACACAGGGCCCATAGATTAACAAATGTGAGGAATCCAGCAGTTGGAACCTCGCAGCAGGTGGCCCAGAGCACGGAGGCTATGGGATCCAGGCAGAAGTGAACTCACAGCAGAGGGCCCACATCATGAAACTGTGAGCAACCCAGCCGTTGGGACCTCAGAGCAGAAGGCCCACATCCGCATGGGGATGGGAACCTGGCAGGAGTATCCTCGCACCACTTAGTACGTACTAGAAAATGTGGGTACACAGCAGTTAGGGCCTGACGCCAAAGGGCCCTCATCACTGAGGGGAGGAGGCTCCCAGCCCGCTCCAACTGCCACCAGAGGGCCGACGTCGCCATGGCGGGGTGTGCCAGCCAGGAAGGAATGACCTCAGAGCAGAGGGCCAAGCTCACAGAAGTGTGAGGAACCCAACCAGGATCAGACTCTCACCAGAGGGTCCACATCACCAAGGGGATGCGAACCAGGCAGGAGTGTGCTCACACCAGTGGGGCCACATCATTGAAAGGTGAGGAACCCAGCACATGTGGCTTCAAACCAGAACAGCCACATCAAAAAGGGGCTCGGAGTGAGTCAGGCAGGAGATGTCTCACAACACAGGGCCCATAGAAGAAAAAAGGTGAGGAATCCAGCAGTTGGAAGCTCCAAGCAGGTGGCCCAGGGCACCGAGGCAATGGGATCCATGCCGGAGTGAACTCACAGCAGAGGGCGCACATCCTGACACTGTGAGCAACCCAGCCACTGGGACCTCAGAACAGAAGGTCCAAATCTGCATGGGGATGGGAACCTGGCAGGAGTGTCATCGCACCAGTAGGGCCACATCCCAAAAAGGTGAGGCTAACGGCACACGTGGTCTCAAACCAGAAAACCTACATCACCAAGGGGCTCGGTGTGAGGCAGGCAGGAGGAGCCTCACAACACAGGGCCTAAAGTATAAGAAAGGTGAGGAATCCAGCAGTTGGAACCTCCCAGCAGGCGGCCCAGAGCACAGAGGCTATGGGATCTAGGCCTGAGTGAACTAACACCAGAGAACCAACATCACGAAACTGTGAGCAACCCAGGCGTTGGGACCACAGTGCAGAAGGCCCACATCCCCATAGGGATGGGAACTTACAGGAGTGTCCTGCCATCACTGGGCTCAGTCAGAAAACGTGGGGTGCCAGCACTTAGAGCCTGACGCCAGAGGGCCCTCATCACCTAGGAGAGGAGGCTCCCAGCAGGCTCCAACTGCCACCAGATGGCCGACGTCACCAAGGCAACGGGAGCAAGCCAGGCAGGAGTTACCTCACAGAAGAGGGCCCACCTCAAAGGAGAGTGAGGAACCCAGCAAGGATGAGACTCTCACCAGAGGGCCCACCTCTCCAAGGTGCTCGGAGTGAGGCAGGCAGGACTAGCCTAACAACACAGGGCCCATAGATTAAAAAATGTGAGGAATCCAGCAGTTGAAACCTCGCAGCAAGCGGCCCAGAGCACAGAGTCTATGGGATCCAGGCCAAAGCGAACTCACAGCAGAGGGCCCACATCATGAAACGGTGAGCAACCCAGCCATTGGGACCTCAGAGCAGAAGGCCCACATCCCCATGGGGATGGGAACCTGGCAGGAGTGTCCCAGCACCACTTAGTACGTAATAGAAAATGTGGGTACCCAGCAGTTAGGGCCTGACGCCAAAGGGCCCTCATCACTGTGGGGAGGAGGCTCCCAGCACGTTCCAAATGCCACCAGAGGGCCTACGTCGCCAAGGCGAGGTGTGCCAACCAGGCAGGAGTGACCTCAGAGCAGAGGGCCAAGCTCACGGAAGTGTGAGGAACCCAACCAGGATCAGACTCTCACCAGAGGGCCCACAGCACCAAGGGGATGCGAACCAGGGAGGAGTGTGCTCATAACAGTGAGGCCACATCATTGAAAGGTGAGGCACCCAGCACATGTGGCCTCAAACCAAAAGAGCCACATAAAAAGGGGGCTCGGAGTGAGTCAGGCAGGAGATGTCTCACAACACAGGGCCCATAGAAGAAAAAAGGTGAGGAATCCAGCAGTTGGAAGATCCAAGCAGGTGGCCCAGGGCACCGAGGGTATGGGATCCATGCCGAAGTGAACTCACAGCAGAGGGCCCACATCCTGACACTGTGAGCAACCCAGCCGATGGGATCTCAGAACAGAAGGTCCAAATCTGCATGGGGATGGGAACCTGGCAGGAGTGTCATCGCACCAGTAGGGCCACATTCCTAAAAGGTGAGGCAAACGGCACACGTGGTCTCAAACCAGAAGACCTACATCACCAAGGGGCTCGGTGTGAGGCAGGCAGGAGGAGCCTCACAACACAGGGCCCAAAGTATAAGAAAGGTGAGGAATCCAGCACTTGGAACCTCCCAGCAGGTGGCCCAGGGCACAGAGGCTATGGGATCTAGGCCTGAGTGAACTAACACCGGAGTGCCAACATAACGAAACTTTGTGCAACCCAGACGTTGCGACCACAGAGCAGAAGGCCCACATCCCCATGAGAATTGGAAACTTACAGGAGTGTCCTGGCATCACTGGGCTCACATCAGAATTCGTGGGGAGCCCAGCAGTTAGAGCCTGACGCAAGAGGGCCCGCATCACCTTGGAGAGGAGTGTACAAGAAGGCTCCAACTGCCACCAGAGGTCCGACATCACCAAGGCAACGGGAGCAATCCAGGCAGGAGTTACCTCACAGCAGAGGTCCCACCTCACAGAAGAGTAAGGAACCCAGCCAGGATCAGACTGTTACAAGAGGGCCCACATCACCAAGGAGATCGGATGCAGGCAGGAGTGGCCTCACACCAGTGTGACCAAATCATAGAAAGGCGAAGAACCCAGAACATGTGGCCTAAAAAAGAGGACCCACATCTCCAAGAGGCTGGGAGTGAGGCAGGCAGGAGGAGCCTCAAAGCAGAGGACCCATAGAATAAAAAAGGTGAGGAATCCCGCAGTTGGAACCTCCTAGCATGCGGCAAGGAGCAGCGAGGCTATGGGATCCCGGCCAGTGTGAACTCACAACAGAGGGCCCTCATCATGAAACTGTGAACAACACAGGTGTTGGGACCACAGAACAGAAGGCCCACATTCCCATGGGGTTGGTAACCTGTCAGGAGTGTACTCGCACCACAGGGCACACATCAGAAAACTTTGGGAGCCCAGGAGTTGGGGCTTGACGCAGAAGGCCCTCATTACCGAGGGGAGGAGACTCCCAGCAGGCACCAAGTCCCAACTGAGGGCCACGTCGCCAAGGTGACGTGCATCAGCCAGGCAGGAGTGACCTCACAGCAGAGGGCCTACGTCACAGAAGGGGGAGGAACCCAGCCAGGATAAGACTCTCATCAGAGGGCCCACATCACCAAGGGGATCAGAACCAGGCAGGAGTGGCCTCACACCAGTATGGCCAAATCATAGAAAAGTGAGGAACCCAGAACATATGGCCTAAACCAGAGGACCCACATCAACAAGGGGCTCAGAGTGAGGCAGGTAGGAGGTGTCTCAAACAGAGGGCCCATAAAATAAAAAAGGTGAGGAATCCCGCAGTTGGAACCTCCCAGCAGGCGGCAAGGAGCAGCGAGGCTATGGGATCCCGGCCGGTGTGAACTCACAACAGAGGGCCCTCATCACGAAACTGTGAACAACCCAGCGGTTGGGACCACAGAGCAGAAGGCCCATATTCCCATGTGGTTGGGAACCAGGCAGGAGTGTTCTCACTCCAGTGGGGCCACATCATTGAAAGGCGAGGAACCCACCACATGTGGCCTCAAACCAGAAGACCCACATCAACAAGGGGCTCAGAGTGAGGCAGGCAGGAAGTGTCTCACAACACACGGCCCATAGAAGAAAAAAGGTAAGGAATCCTGCAGTTGGAAGCTCCAAGCAGGTGGCCCAGAGCACCGAGGGTATGGGATGCATGCCGGAGTGAACTCACAGCAGAGGGCCCACATCCTGACACTGTGAGCAACCCAGCCGTTGGCACCTCAGAACAGAAGGCCCAAATCCGCATGGGGATGGGAACCTGGCAGGAGTGTCATCGCACCAGTGGGCACACATCAGAAAATGTGGGGAGCCCAGCAGTTAGGGCCTGACGCCAGAGGGCCCTCATCACCGACGGGAGGAGGCTCCCAGCACGCTCCAACTGCAACCAGAGGGCCCATGTGGCCAAGGAGACGTGTGCCACCCAGGCAGGAGTGACCTCACAGCAGAGGACCTACCTCCCAGAAGTGTAAGGAATCAAGCCAGAGTCAGACTCTCACCAGAGGGCCCACATCAACAAGAGGATGGGAACCAGTCAGGAGTGTCCTCACACCAGTGGGGTCACATACCTAAAAGGTGAGGCAACCGGCACATGTGGCCTCAAACCAGAGGACCTACATCACAAAGGGGCTTGGAGTGAAGCAGACAGGTGGAGCCTCACAACACAGGGCCCAAAGTATAAAAAAGGGGCGGAATCCAGCATTTGGAACCTCCCAGAGGTCGACCCAAAGCACAGAGGCTATGGGATCTAGGCCTGAGTGAACTAACACCAGAGAACCAACATCACGAAACTGTCAGCAACACAGGCGTTGTGACCACAGAGCAGAAGGCCCACATCCGCATGGGGATGGGAACTTTACAGGAGTGTCCTGGCATCACTGGGCTCAGTCAGAAAACGTGGGGTGCCCAGCAGTTAGAGCCTGATGCCAGAGGGCCCTCATCACCTAGGAGAGGAGGCTCCCAGCAGGGCTCCAACTGCCACCAGATGGCGGACATCACCAAGGCAATGGGAGCAAGCCAGGCAGGAGTTACCTCAAGGAAGAGGGCCCACCTCAAAGAAGGGTCAGGAACCCAGCAAGGATCAGACTTTCACCAGAGGGCCCACAACAACAAGGGGATGTGAACCAGGCAGGAGTGTCCTCACACCATTGGAGCCATATCATCGAAAGGTGAGGGACCCAACACACGTGGCCTCAAACCAGAGGACACACATCACCAAGGGTCTGCGAGGGAGGCAGGCAGGAGTAGCCTCAAAACAGAGGGCCCATAGAATAAAAAAGGTGAGGAATCCCGCAGTTGGAACGTCCCAGCAGGTGACAAGGAGCAGCGAGGCTATGGGATCCCGGCCGGTGTGAACTCACAACAGAGGGCCCTCATCATGAAACTGTGAACAACCAAGGCGTTGTGTCCACAGAGCAGAAGGCCCACATTCCCATGGGGTTGGGAACATGGCAGGAGTGTACTCGCACCACAGGGCACACATCAGAAAAGTTTGGGAGCCCAGGAGTTAGGGCCTGACGCCAGAGGGCCCTCATTACCGAAGGGAGGAAACTCCCAGCAGGCACCAAATCCCAACTGAGGGCCCACGTCGCCAAGGTGATGTGCGCTAGCGCCAGGCAGGAGTGACCTCACAGCAGAGGGCAAACGTCACAGATGGGTGAGGAACCCAGCCAGGATAAGACTCTCACCAGAGGGCCCACATCACCAAGGGGATCGGAACCAGGCAGAAGTATCCTCACACCAGTGTGGCCAAATAATGGAAAGGTGAGGAACCCAGAACATGTGGCCTAAACCACAGGAACCACATCTCCAAGGTGCTCGGAGTGAGGCAGGCAGGACTAGCCTAACAACACAGGGCCCATAGATTAACAAATGTGAGGAATCCAGCAGTTGGAACCTCGCAGCAGGCGGCCCAGAGCACGGAGTCTATGGGATCCAGGCCGAACTGAACTCACAGCAGAGGGCCCACATCATGAAACTGTGAGCAACCCAGCCGTTGGGACCTCAGAGCAGAAGGCCCACATCCGCATGGGGATGGGAACCTGGCAGGAGTATCCTCGCACCACTTAGTACGTACTAGAAAATGTGGGTACCCAGCAGTTAGGGCCTGACGCCAAAGGGCCCTCATCACTGAGGGGAGGAGGCTCCCAGCATGCTCCATCTGCCACCAGAGGGCCGACGTCGCCACGGCGGGGTGTGCCAGCCAGGAAGGAATGACCTCAGAGCAGAGGGCCAAGCTCACAGAAGTGTGAGGAACCCAACCAGGATCAGACTCTCACCAGAGGGTCCACATCACCAAGGGGATGCGAACCAGGCAGGAGTGTGCTCACACCAGTGGGGCCACATCATTGAAAGGTGAGGAACCCAGCACATGTGGCTTCAAACCAGAACAGCCACATCAAAAAGGGGCTCGGAGTGAGTCAGGCAGGAGATGTCTCACAACACAGGGCCCATAGAAGAAAAAAGGTGAGGAATCCAGCAGTTGGAAGCTCCAAGCAGGTGGCCCAGGGCACCGAGGCAATGGGATCCATGCCGGAGTGAACTCACAGCAGAGGGCCCACATCCTGACACTGTGAGCAACCCAGCCACTGGGACCTCAGAACAGAAGGTCCAAATCTGCATGGGGATGGGAACCTGGCAGGAGTGTCATCGCACCAGTAGGGCCACATCCCAAAAAGGTGAGGCTAACGGCACACGTGGTCTCAAACCAGAAGACCTACATCACCAAGGGGCTCGGTGTGAGGCAGGCAGGAGGAGCCTCACAACACAGGGCCTAAAGTATAAGAAAGGTGAGGAATCCAGCAGTTGGAACCTCCCAGCAGGCGGCCCAGAGCACAGAGGCTATGGGATCTAGGCCTGAGTGAACTAACACCAGAGAACCAACATCACGAAACTGTGAGCAACCCAGGCGTTGGGACCACAGAGCAGAAGGCCCACATCCCCATAGGGATGGGAACTTACAGGAGTGTCCTGCCATCACTGGGCTCAGTCAGAAAACGTGGGGTGCCAGCACTTAGAGCCTGACGCCAGAGGGCCCTCATCACCTAGGAGAGGAGGCTCCCAGCAGGCTCCAACTGCCACCAGATGGCCGACGTCACCAAGGCAACGGGAGCAAGCCAGGCAGGAGTTACCTCACAGAAGAGGGCCCACCTCAAAGGAGAGTGAGGAACCCAGCAAGGATGAGACTCTCACCAGAGGGCCCACCTCTCCAAGGTGCTCGGAGTGAGGCAGGCAGGACTAGCCTAACAACACAGGGCCCATAGATTAAAAAATGTGAGGAATCCAGCAGTTGAAACCTCGCAGCAAGCGGCCCAGAGCAGGGAGTCTATGGGATCCAGGCCAAAGCGAACTCACAGCAGAGGGCCAACATCATGAAACTGTGAGCAACCCAGCCATTGGGACCTCAGAGCAGAAGGCTCACATCCCCATGGGGATGGGAACCTGGCAGGAGTGTCCCAGCACCACTTAGTACGTAATAGAAAATGTGGGTACCCAGCAGTTAGGGCCTGACGCCAAAGGGCCCTCATCACTGTGGGGAGGAGGCTCCCAGCACGTTCCAAATGCCACCAGAGGGCCTACGTCGCCAAGACGAGGTGTGCCAACCAGGAAGGAATGACCTCAGAGCAGAGGGCCAAGCTCACAGAAGTGTGAGGAACCCAACCAGGATCAGATTCTCACCAGAGGGTCCACATCACCAAGGGGATGCGAACCAGGCAGGAGTGTGCTCACACCAGTGGGGCCACATCATTGAAAAGTGAGGAACCCAGCACATGTGGCTTCAAACCAGAAGAGCCACATCAAAAAGGGGCTCGGAGTGAGTCAGGCAGGAGATGTCTCACAACACAGGGCCCATAGTAGAAAAAAGGTGAGGAATCCAGCAGTTGGAAGCTCCAAGCAGGTGGCCAAGGGCACCGAGGCAGTGGGATCCACTACGGAGTGAACTCACAGCAGAGGGCGCACATCCTGACACTGTGAGCAACCCAGCCGCTGGGACCTCAGAACAGAAGGTCCAAACCTGCATGGGGATGGGAACCTGGCAGGAGTGTCATCGCACCAGTAGGGCCACATCCCTTAAAGTTGAGGCAAACGGCACACGTGGTCTCAAACCAGAAGACCTATATCACCAAGGGGCTCGGTGTGAGGCAGGCAGGAGGAGCCTCACAACACAGGGCCCAAAGTATAAGAAAGGTGAGGAATCCAGCACTTGGAACCTCCCAGCAGGTGGCCCAGGGCACAGAGGCTATGGGATCTAGGCCTGAGTGAACTAACACCGGAGTGCCAACATAACGAAACTTTGTGCAACCCAGACGTTGCGACCACAGAGCAGAAGGCCCACATCCCCATGAGAATTGGAAACTTACAGGAGTGTCCTGGCATCACTGGGCTCACATCAGAAATCGTGGGGAGCCCAGCAGTTAGAGCCTGACGCAAGAGGGCCCGCATCACCTTGGAGAGGAGTGTACAAGAAGGCTCCAACTGCCACCAGAGGTCCGACATCACCAAGGCAACGGGAGCAATCCAGGCAGGAGTTACCTCACAGCAGAGGTCCCACCTCACAGAAGAGTAAGGAACCCAGCCAGGATCAGACTGTTACAAGAGGGCCCACATCACCAAGGGGATCGGATGCAGGCAGGAGTGGCCTCACACCACTGTGGCCAAATCATAGAAAGGTGAGGAACCCAGAACATGTGGTCTAAACAAGAGGATCCACATCTCCAAGGGGCTGGGAGTGAGGCAGGCAGGAGGATCCTCCAAACAGTGGACCCATAGAATAAAAAAGGTGAGGAATCCCGCAGTTGGAACCTCCTAGCATGCGGCAAGGAGCAGCGAGGCTATGGGATCCCGGCCAGTGTGAACTCACAACAGAGGGCCCTCATCATGAAACTGTGAACAACATAGGTGTTGGGACCACAGAACAGAAGGCCCACATTCCCATGGGGTTGGTAACCTGGCAGGAGTGTACTCGCACCACAGGGCACACAACAGAAAATTTTGGGAGCCCAGGAGTTAGGTCCTGACGCCAGACGGCCCTAATTACCGAGGGGAGCAGACTCCTAGCAGGCACCATTACCCAACTGAGGGCCCACGTCGCCAAGGTGACGTGTGTCAGCCAGGCAGGAGTGACCTCACAGCAGAGGGCTTACGTCACAGAAGTGGAAGGAACCCAGCCAGGATAAGACTCTCACCAGAGGGCCCACATCACCAAGGGGATCAGAACCAGGCAGGAGTGGCCTCACACCAGTATGGCCAAATCATAGAAAAGTGAGGAACCCAGAACATATGGCCTAAACCAGAGGACCCACATCAACAAGGGGCTCAGAGTGAGGCAGGCAGGAGGTGTCTCAAACAGAGGGCCCATAAAATAAAAAAGGTGAGGAATCCCGCAGTTGGAACCTCCCAGCAGGCGGCAAGGAGCAGCGAGGCTATGGGATCCCGGCCGGTGTGAACTCACAACAGAGTGCCCTCATCACGAAACTATAAACAATCCAGCGGTTGGGACAACAGAGCAGAAGGCCCACATTCCCATGGGGTTGGGAACCTGGCAGGAGTGTACTCCCACCAGAGGGCACACATCAGAAGAGTATGGGAGCCCAGGAGTTAGGGCCTGACGCCAGAGGGCCCTCTTTACCGAGGGGAGGAGACTCCTGGCCCTCATTACCGAGGGGAGGAGACTCCCAGCAGGCACCAAGTCCCAACTGAGGGCCCACGTCGCCAAGGTGACGTGCGTCAGCCAGGCAGGAGTGACCTCACAGCAGAGGGCCTACGTCACAGAAGGGGGAGGAACCCAGCCAGGATAAGACTCTCACCAGAGGGCCCACATCACCAAGGGGATCAGAACCAGGCAGGAGTGGCCTCACACCAGTATGGCCAAATCATAGAAAAGTGAGGAACCCAGAACATATGGCCTAAACCAGAGGACCCACATCAACAAGGGGCTCAGAGTGAGGCAGGCAGGAGGTGTCTCAAACAGAGGGCCCATAAAATAAAAAAGGTGAGGAATCCCGCAGTTGGAACCTCCCAGCAGGCGGCAAGGAGCAGCGAGGCTATGGGATCCCGGCCGGTGTGAACTCACAACAGAGGGCCCTCATCACGAAACTGTGAACAACCCAGCGGTTGGGACCACAGAGCAGAAGGCCCATATTCCCATGTGGTTGGGAACCTGGCAGGAGTGTACTCCCACCAGAGGGCACACATCAGAAGAGTATGGGAGCCCAGGAGTTAGGGCCTGACGCCAGAGGGCCCTCATTACCGAGGGGAGGAGACTCCCAGCAGGCACCAACTCCCAGCTGAGGGCCCACGTCACCAAGGTGACGTGCGCCAGCCAGGCAGCAGTGACCTCACAGCAGAGTGTCTACGTCACAGAAGGGTGGAGTACCCAGCCAGGATAAGACTCTCACCAGAAGGCCCACATCACCAAGGGAATTGGATCCAGGCAGGAGTGGCCTCACACCAGTGTGGCCAAATCATAGAAAGGTGAGGAACCCAGAACATGTGGCCTAAACCAGAGGACCTAAACCAGAGGACCCACATCTCCAAGGGCCTCGGAGGACTAGCCTCACAAGGCAGGGCACATAGAATAAAAAATGTGAGGAATCCAGCAGTTGGAAGCTCCAAGCAGTTGTCCCAGAGCACCGAGGCAATGGGATCCATGCCAGATTGAAGTCACAGCAGAGGGGCCACATCCTGACACTGAGCAACCCAGCCGTTGTGACCCCAGAGAAGAAGGCCCAAAACCGCATGGGGATGGGTACCTGGCAGTAGTGTCCTCTCACCACTTAACACGTATCAGAAAATGTGGGTACCCAGCAGTTAGGGCCTGACACCAGAATGTCCTCATCACCGAGAGGAGAAGGCTCCAAGCACGCTCCAACTGCCGCCAGAGGGCCGACGTCACCAAGGCGGGGTGTGCCAGCCAGGCAGGAGTGACCTCAGGGCAGAGGGCCAACCTTACGAAACTCTGAGGAACCCAACCAGGATGAGACTCTCACCAGAGGGCCCAAATCCCCAAGGGGATGGGAACCAGGCAGGAGTGTTCTCACTCCAGTGGGGCCACATCATTGAAAGGCGAGGAACCCACCACATGTGGCCTCAAACCAGAAGACCCACATCAACAAGGGGCTCAGAGTGAGGCAGGCAGGAAGTGTCTCACAACACACGGCCCATAGAAGAAAAAAGGTAAGGAATCCTGCAGTTGGAAGCTCCAAGCAGGTGGCCCAGAGCACCGAGGGTATGGGATGCATGCCGGAGTGAACTCACAGCAGAGGGCCCACATCCTGACACTGTGAGCAACCCAGCCGTTGGCACCTCAGAACAGAAGGCCCAAATCCGCATGGGGATGGGAACCTGGCAGGAGTGTCATCGCACCAGTGGGCACACATCAGAAAATGTGGGGAGCCCAGCAGTTAGGGCCTGACGCCAGAGGGCCCTCATCACCGACGGGAGGAGGCTCCCAGCACGCTCCAACTGCAACCAGAGGGCCCATGTGGCCAAGGCGACGTGTGCCACCCAGGCAGGAGTGACCTCACAGCAGAGGACCCACCTCCCAGAAGTGTGAGGAATCAAGCCAGGGTCAGACTCTCACCAGAGGGCCCACATCAACAAGAGGATGGGAACCAGTCAGGAGTGTCCTCACACCAGTGGGGTCACATACCTAAAAGGTGAGGCAACCGGCACATGTGGCCTCAAACCAGAGGACCTACATCACAAAGGGGCTTGGAGTGAAGCAGACAGGTGGAGCCTCACAACACAGGGCCCAAAGTATAAAAAAGGGGCGGAATCCAGCATTTGGAACCTCCCAGAGGTCGACCCAAAGCACAGAGGCTATGGGATCTAGGCCTGAGTGAACTAACACCAGAGAACCAACATCACGAAACTGTCAGCAACACAGGCGTTGTGACCACAGAGCAGAAGGCCCACATCCGCATGGGGATGGGAACTTTACAGGAGTGTCCTGGCATCACTGGGCTCAGTCAGAAAACGTGGGGTGCCCAGCAGTTAGAGCCTGATGCCAGAGGGCCCTCATCACCTAGGAGAGGAGGCTCCCAGCAGGGCTCCAACTGCCACCAGATGGCGGACATCACCAAGGCAATGGGAGCAAGCCAGGCAGGAGTTACCTCAAGGAAGAGGGCCCACCTCAAAGAAGGGTCAGGAACCCAGCAAGGATCAGACTTTCACCAGAGGGCCCACAACAACAAGGGGATGTGAACCAGGCAGGAGTGTCCTCACACCATTGGGGCCATATCATCGAAAGTTGAGGGACCCAACACACGTGGCCTCAAACCAGAGGACACACATCACCAAGGGTCTGCGAGGGAGGCAGGCAGGAGTAGCCTCAAAACAGAGGGCCCATAGAATAAAAAAGGTGAGGAATCCCGCAGTTGGAACGTCCCAGCAGGTGACAAGGAGCAGTGAGGCTATGGGATCCCAGCCGGTGTGAACTCACAACAGAGGGCCCTCATCATGAAACTGTGAACAACCCAGGCGTTGTGTCCACAGAGCAGAAGGCCCACATTCCCATGGGGTGGGGAACATGGCAGGAGTGTACTCGCACCACAGGGCACACATCAGAAAAGTTTGGGAGCCCAGGAGTTAGGGCCTGACGCCAGAGGGCCCTCATTACCGAAGGGAGGAAACTCCCAGCAGGCACCAAATCCCAACTGAGGGCCCACGTCGCCAAGGTGATGTGCGCTAGCGCCAGGCAGGAGTGACCTCACAGCAGAGGGCATATGTCACAGATGGGTGAGGAACCCAGCCAGGATAAGACTCTCACCAGAGGGCCCACATCACCAAGGGGATCGGAACCAGGCAGAAGTATCCTCACACCAGTGTGGCCAAATAATGGAAAGGTGAGGAACCCAGAACATGTGGCCTAAACCACAGGAACCACATCTCCAAGGTGCTCGGAGTGAGGCAGGCAGGACTAGCCTAACAACACAGGGCCCATAGATTAACAAATGTGAGGAATCCAGCAGTTGGAACCTCGCAGCAGGTGGCCCAGAGCACGGAGGCTATGGGATCCAGGCAGAAGTGAACTCACAGCAGAGGGCCCACATCATGAAACTGTGAGCAACCCAGCCGTTGGGACCTCAGAGCAGAAGGCCCACATCCGCATGGGGATGGGAACCTGGCAGGAGTATCCTCGCACCACTTAGTACGTACTAGAAAATGTGGGTACACAGCAGTTAGGGCCTGACGCCAAAGGGCCCTCATCACTGAGGGGAGGAGGCTCCCAGCCCGCTCCAACTGCCACCAGAGGGCCGACGTCGCCATGGCGGGGTGTGCCAGCCAGGAAGGAATGACCTCAGAGCAGAGGGCCAAGCTCACAGAAGTGTGAGGAACCCAACCAGGATCAGACTCTCACCAGAGGGTCCACATCACCAAGGGGATGCGAACCAGGCAGGAGTGTGCTCACACCAGTGGGGCCACATCATTGAAAGGTGAGGAACCCAGCACATGTGGCTTCAAACCAGAACAGCCACATCAAAAAGGGGCTCGGAG
This sequence comes from Delphinapterus leucas, assembly GCF_059928025.1. Taxonomy (NCBI): domain Eukaryota; kingdom Metazoa; phylum Chordata; class Mammalia; order Artiodactyla; family Monodontidae; genus Delphinapterus; species Delphinapterus leucas. The sequence continues at coordinate 11,594,096 of NW_028322239.1, forward strand.
TGAGTCAGGCAGGAGATGTCTCACAACACAGGGCCCATAGAAGAAAAAAGGTGAGGAATCCAGCAGTTGGAAGCTCCAAGCAGGTGGCCCAGGGCACCGAGGCAATGGGATCCATGCCGGAGTGAACTCACAGCAGAGGGCGCACATCCTGACACTGTGAGCAACCCAGCCACTGGGACCTCAGAACAGAAGGTCCAAATCTGCATGGGGATGGGAACCTGGCAGGAGTGTCATCGCACCAGTAGGGCCACATCCCAAAAAGGTGAGGCTAACGGCACACGTGGTCTCAAACCAGAAGACCTACATCACCAAGGGGCTCGGTGTGAGGCAGGCAGGAGGAGCCTCACAACACAGGGCCTAAAGTATAAGAAAGGTGAGGAATCCAGCAGTTGGAACCTCCCAGCAGGCGGCCCAGAGCACAGAGGCTATGGGATCTAGGCCTGAGTGAACTAACACCAGAGAACCAACATCACGAAACTGTGAGCAACCCAGGCGTTGGGACCACAGTGCAGAAGGCCCACATCCCCATAGGGATGGGAACTTACAGGAGTGTCCTGCCATCACTGGGCTCAGTCAGAAAACGTGGGGTGCCAGCACTTAGAGCCTGACGCCAGAGGGCCCTCATCACCTAGGAGAGGAGGCTCCCAGCAGGCTCCAACTGCCACCAGATGGCCGACGTCACCAAGGCAACGGGAGCAAGCCAGGCAGGAGTTACCTCACAGAAGAGGGCCCACCTCAAAGGAGAGTGAGGAACCCAGCAAGGATGAGACTCTCACCAGAGGGCCCACCTCTCCAAGGTGCTCGGAGTGAGGCAGGCAGGACTAGCCTAACAACACAGGGCCCATAGATTAAAAAATGTGAGGAATCCAGCAGTTGAAACCTCGCAGCAAGCGGCCCAGAGCACAGAGTCTATGGGATCCAGGCCAAAGCGAACTCACAGCAGAGGGCCCACATCATGAAACGGTGAGCAACCCAGCCATTGGGACCTCAGAGCAGAAGGCCCACATCCCCATGGGGATGGGAACCTGGCAGGAGTGTCCCAGCACCACTTAGTACGTAATAGAAAATGTGGGTACCCAGCAGTTAGGGCCTGACGCCAAAGGGCCCTCATCACTGTGGGGAGGAGGCTCCCAGCACGTTCCAAATGCCACCAGAGGGCCTACGTCGCCAAGGCGAGGTGTGCCAACCAGGCAGGAGTGACCTCAGAGCAGAGGGCCAAGCTCACGGAAGTGTGAGGAACCCAACCAGGATCAGACTCTCACCAGAGGGCCCACAGCACCAAGGGGATGCGAACCAGGCAGGAGTGTGCTCATAACAGTGAGGCCACATCATTGAAAGGTGAGGCACCCAGCACATGTGGCCTCAAACCAAAAGAGCCACATAAAAAGGGGGCTCGGAGTGAGTCAGGCAGGAGATGTCTCACAACACAGGGCCCATAGAAGAAAAAAGGTGAGGAATCCAGCAGTTGGAAGATCCAAGCAGGTGGCCCAGGGCACCGAGGGTATGGGATCCATGCCGAAGTGAACTCACAGCAGAGGGCCCACATCCTGACACTGTGAGCAACCCAGCCGATGGGATCTCAGAACAGAAGGTCCAAATCTGCATGGGGATGGGAACCTGGCAGGAGTGTCATCGCACCAGTAGGGCCACATTCCTAAAAGGTGAGGCAAACGGCACACGTGGTCTCAAACCAGAAGACCTACATCACCAAGGGGCTCGGTGTGAGGCAGGCAGGAGGAGCCTCACAACACAGGGCCCAAAGTATAAGAAAGGTGAGGAATCCAGCACTTGGAACCTCCCAGCAGGTGGCCCAGGGCACAGAGGCTATGGGATCTAGGCCTGAGTGAACTAACACCGGAGTGCCAACATAACGAAACTTTGTGCAACCCAGACGTTGCGACCACAGAGCAGAAGGCCCACATCCCCATGAGAATTGGAAACTTACAGGAGTGTCCTGGCATCACTGGGCTCACATCAGAATTCGTGGGGAGCCCAGCAGTTAGAGCCTGACGCAAGAGGGCCCGCATCACCTTGGAGAGGAGTGTACAAGAAGGCTCCAACTGCCACCAGAGGTCCGACATCACCAAGGCAACGGGAGCAATCCAGGCAGGAGTTACCTCACAGCAGAGGTCCCACCTCACAGAAGAGTAAGGAACCCAGCCAGGATCAGACTGTTACAAGAGGGCCCACATCACCAAGGAGATCGGATGCAGGCAGGAGTGGCCTCACACCAGTGTGACCAAATCATAGAAAGGCGAAGAACCCAGAACATGTGGCCTAAAAAAGAGGACCCACATCTCCAAGAGGCTGGGAGTGAGGCAGGCAGGAGGAGCCTCAAAGCAGAGGACCCATAGAATAAAAAAGGTGAGGAATCCCGCAGTTGGAACCTCCTAGCATGCGGCAAGGAGCAGCGAGGCTATGGGATCCCGGCCAGTGTGAACTCACAACAGAGGGCCCTCATCATGAAACTGTGAACAACACAGGTGTTGGGACCACAGAACAGAAGGCCCACATTCCCATGGGGTTGGTAACCTGTCAGGAGTGTACTCGCACCACAGGGCACACATCAGAAAACTTTGGGAGCCCAGGAGTTGGGGCTTGACGCAGAAGGCCCTCATTACCGAGGGGAGGAGACTCCCAGCAGGCACCAAGTCCCAACTGAGGGCCACGTCGCCAAGGTGACGTGCATCAGCCAGGCAGGAGTGACCTCACAGCAGAGGGCCTACGTCACAGAAGGGGGAGGAACCCAGCCAGGATAAGACTCTCATCAGAGGGCCCACATCACCAAGGGGATCAGAACCAAGCAGGAGTGGCCTCACACCAGTATGGCCAAATCATAGAAAAGTGAGGAACCCAGAACATATGGCCTAAACCAGAGGACCCACATCAACAAGGGGCTCAGAGTGAGGCAGGTAGGAGGTGTCTCAAACAGAGGGCCCATAAAATAAAAAAGGTGAGGAATCCCGCAGTTGGAACCTCCCAGCAGGCGGCAAGGAGCAGCGAGGCTATGGGATCCCGGCCGGTGTGAACTCACAACAGAGGGCCCTCATCACGAAACTGTGAACAACCCAGCGGTTGGGACCACAGAGCAGAAGGCCCATATTCCCATGTGGTTGGGAACCAGGCAGGAGTGTTCTCACTCCAGTGGGGCCACATCATTGAAAGGCGAGGAACCCACCACATGTGGCCTCAAACCAGAAGACCCACATCAACAAGGGGCTCAGAGTGAGGCAGGCAGGAAGTGTCTCACAACACACGGCCCATAGAAGAAAAAAGGTAAGGAATCCTGCAGTTGGAAGCTCCAAGCAGGTGGCCCAGAGCACCGAGGGTATGGGATGCATGCCGGAGTGAACTCACAGCAGAGGGCCCACATCCTGACACTGTGAGCAACCCAGCCGTTGGCACCTCAGAACAGAAGGCCCAAATCCGCATGGGGATGGGAACCTGGCAGGAGTGTCATCGCACCAGTGGGCACACATCAGAAAATGTGGGGAGCCCAGCAGTTAGGGCCTGACGCCAGAGGGCCCTCATCACCGACGGGAGGAGGCTCCCAGCACGCTCCAACTGCAACCAGAGGGCCCATGTGGCCAAGGAGACGTGTGCCACCCAGGCAGGAGTGACCTCACAGCAGAGGACCTACCTCCCAGAAGTATAAGGAATCAAGCCAGAGTCAGACTCTCACCAGAGGGCCCACATCAACAAGAGGATGGGAACCAGTCAGGAGTGTCCTCACACCAGTAGGGTCACATACCTAAAAGGTGAGGCAACCGGCACATGTGGCCTCAAACCAGAGGACCTACATCACAAAGGGGCTTGGAGTGAAGCAGACAGGTGGAGCCTCACAACACAGGGCCCAAAGTATAAAAAAGGGGCGGAATCCAGCATTTGGAACCTCCCAGAGGTCGACCCAAAGCACAGAGGCTATGGGATCTAGGCCTGAGTGAACTAACACCAGAGAACCAACATCACGAAACTGTCAGCAACACAGGCGTTGTGACCACAGAGCAGAAGGCCCACATCCGCATGGGGATGGGAACTTTACAGGAGTGTCCTGGCATCACTGGGCTCAGTCAGAAAACGTGGGGTGCCCAGCAGTTAGAGCCTGATGCCAGAGGGCCCTCATCACCTAGGAGAGGAGGCTCCCAGCAGGGCTCCAACTGCCACCAGATGGCGGACATCACCAAGGCAATGGGAGCAAGCCAGGCAGGAGTTACCTCAAGGAAGAGGGCCCACCTCAAAGAAGGGTCAGGAACCCAGCAAGGATCAGACTTTCACCAGAGGGCCCACAACAACAAGGGGATGTGAACCAGGCAGGAGTGTCCTCACACCATTGGGGCCATATCATCGAAAGGTGAGGGACCCAACACACGTGGCCTCAAACCAGAGGACACACATCACCAAGGGTCTGCGAGGGAGGCAGGCAGGAGTAGCCTCAAAACAGAGGGCCCATAGAATAAAAAAGGTGAGGAATCCCGCAGTTGGAACGTCCCAGCAGGTGACAAGGAGCAGCGAGGCTATGGGATCCCGGCCGGTGTGAACTCACAACAGAGGGCCCTCATCATGAAACTGTGAACAACCAAGGCGTTGTGTCCACAGAGCAGAAGGCCCACATTCCCATGGGGTTGGGAACATGGCAGGAGTGTACTCGCACCACAGGGCACACATCAGAAAAGTTTGGGAGCCCAGGAGTTAGGGCCTGACGCCAGAGGGCCCTCATTACCGAAGGGAGGAAACTCCCAGCAGGCACCAAATCCCAACTGAGGGCCCACGTCGCCAAGGTGATGTGCGCTAGCGCCAGGCAGGAGTGACCTCACAGCAGAGGGCAAACGTCACAGATGGGTGAGGAACCCAGCCAGGATAAGACTCTCACCAGAGGGCCCACATCACCAAGGGGATCGGAACCAGGCAGAAGTATCCTCACACCAGTGTGGCCAAATAATGGAAAGGTGAGGAACCCAGAACATGTGGCCTAAACCACAGGAACCACATCTCCAAGGTGCTCGGAGTGAGGCAGGCAGGACTAGCCTAACAACACAGGGCCCATAGATTAACAAATGTGAGGAATCCAGCAGTTGGAACCTCGCAGCAGGCGGCCCAGAGCACGGAGGCTATGGGATCCAGGCCGAACTGAACTCACAGCAGAGGGCCCACATCATGAAACTGTGAGCAACCCAGCCGTTGGGACCTCAGAGCAGAAGGCCCACATCCGCATGGGGATGGGAACCTGGCAGGAGTATCCTCGCACCACTTAGTACGTACTAGAAAATGTGGGTACCCAGCAGTTAGGGCCTGACGCCAAAGGGCCCTCATCACTGAGGGGAGGAGGCTCCCAGCATGCTCCATCTGCCACCAGAGGGCCGACGTCGCCACGGCGGGGTGTGCCAGCCAGGAAGGAATGACCTCAGAGCAGAGGGCCAAGCTCACAGAAGTGTGAGGAACCCAACCAGGATCAGACTCTCACCAGAGGGTCCACATCACCAAGGGGATGCGAACCAGGCAGGAGTGTGCTCACACCAGTGGGGCCACATCATTGAAAGGTGAGGAACCCAGCACATGTGGCTTCAAACCAGAACAGCCACATCAAAAAGGGGCTCGGAGTGAGTCAGGCAGTAGATGTCTCACAACACAGGGCCCATAGAAGAAAAAAGGTGAGGAATCCAGCAGTTGGAAGCTCCAAGCAGGTGGCCCAGGGCACCGAGGCAATGGGATCCATGCCGGAGTGAACTCACAGCAGAGGGCCCACATCCTGACAATGTGAGCAACCCAGCCACTGGGACCTCAGAACAGAAGGTCCAAATCTGCATGGGGATGGGAACCTGGCAGGAGTGTCATCGCACCAGTAGGGCCACATCCCAAAAAGGTGAGGCTAACGGCACACGTGGTCTCAAACCAGAAGACCTACATCACCAAGGGGCTCGGTGTGAGGCAGGCAGGAGGAGCCTCACAACACAGGGCCTAAAGTATAAGAAAGGTGAGGAATCCAGCAGTTGGAACCTCCCAGCAGGCGGCCCAGAGCACAGAGGCTATGGGATCTAGGCCTGAGTGAACTAACACCAGAGAACCAACATCACGAAACTGTGAGCAACCCAGGCGTTGGGACCACAGAGCAGAAGGCCCACATCCCCATAGGGATGGGAACTTACAGGAGTGTCCTGCCATCACTGGGCTCAGTCAGAAAACGTGGGGTGCCAGCACTTAGAGCCTGACGCCAGAGGGCCCTCATCACCTAGGAGAGGAGGCTCCCAGCAGGCTCCAACTGCCACCAGATGGCCGACGTCACCAAGGCAACGGGAGCAAGCCAGGCAGGAGTTACCTCACAGAAGAGGGCCCACCTCAAAGGAGAGTGAGGAACCCAGCAAGGATGAGACTCTCACCAGAGGGCCCACCTCTCCAAGGTGCTCGGAGTGAGGCAGGCAGGACTAGCCTAACAACACAGGGCCCATAGATTAAAAAATGTGAGGAATCCAGCAGTTGAAACCTCGCAGCAAGCGGCCCAGAGCAGGGAGTCTATGGGATCCAGGCCAAAGCGAACTCACAGCAGAGGGCCAACATCATGAAACTGTGAGCAACCCAGCCATTGGGACCTCAGAGCAGAAGGCTCACATCCCCATGGGGATGGGAACCTGGCAGGAGTGTCCCAGCACCACTTAGTACGTAATAGAAAATGTGGGTACCCAGCAGTTAGGGCCTGACGCCAAAGGGCCCTCATCACTGTGGGGAGGAGGCTCCCAGCACGTTCCAAATGCCACCAGAGGGCCTACGTCGCCAAGACGAGGTGTGCCAACCAGGAAGGAATGACCTCAGAGCAGAGGGCCAAGCTCACAGAAGTGTGAGGAACCCAACCAGGATCAGATTCTCACCAGAGGGTCCACATCACCAAGGGGATGCGAACCAGGCAGGAGTGTGCTCACACCAGTGGGGCCACATCATTGAAAAGTGAGGAACCCAGCACATGTGGCTTCAAACCAGAAGAGCCACATCAAAAAGGGGCTCGGAGTGAGTCAGGCAGGAGATGTCTCACAACACAGGGCCCATAGTAGAAAAAAGGTGAGGAATCCAGCAGTTGGAAGCTCCAAGCAGGTGGCCCAGGGCACCGAGGCAGTGGGATCCACTACGGAGTGAACTCACAGCAGAGGGCGCACATCCTGACACTGTGAGCAACCCAGCCGCTGGGACCTCAGAACAGAAGGTCCAAACCTGCATGGGGATGGGAACCTGGCAGGAGTGTCATCGCACCAGTAGGGCCACATCCCTTAAAGTTGAGGCAAACGGCACACGTGGTCTCAAACCAGAAGACCTATATCACCAAGGGGCTCGGTGTGAGGCAGGCAGGAGGAGCCTCACAACACAGGGCCCAAAGTATAAGAAAGGTGAGGAATCCAGCACTTGGAACCTCCCAGCAGGTGGCCCAGGGCACAGAGGCTATGGGATCTAGGCCTGAGTGAACTAACACCGGAGTGCCAACATAACGAAACTTTGTGCAACCCAGACGTTGCGACCACAGAGCAGAAGGCCCACATCCCCATGAGAATTGGAAACTTACAGGAGTGTCCTGGCATCACTGGGCTCACATCAGAAATCGTGGGGAGCCCAGCAGTTAGAGCCTGACGCAAGAGGGCCCGCATCACCTTGGAGAGGAGTGTACAAGAAGGCTCCAACTGCCACCAGAGGTCCGACATCACCAAGGCAACGGGAGCAATCCAGGCAGGAGTTACCTCACAGCAGAGGTCCCACCTCACAGAAGAGTAAGGAACCCAGCCAGGATCAGACTGTTACAAGAGGGCCCACATCACCAAGGGGATCGGATGCAGGCAGGAGTGGCCTCACACCACTGTGGCCAAATCATAGAAAGGTGAGGAACCCAGGACATGTGGTCTAAACAAGAGGACCCACATCTCCAAGGGGCTGGGAGTGAGGCAGGCAGGAGGATCCTCCAAACAGTGGACCCATAGAATAAAAAAGGTGAGGAATCCCGCAGTTGGAACCTCCTAGCATGCGGCAAGGAGCAGCGAGGCTATGGGATCCCGGCCAGTGTGAACTCACAACAGAGGGCCCTCATCATGAAACTGTGAACAACATAGGTGTTGGGACCACAGAACAGAAGGCCCACATTCCCATGGGGTTGGTAACCTGGCAGGAGTGTACTCGCACCACAGGGCACACAACAGAAAATTTTGGGAGCCCAGGAGTTAGGTCCTGACGCCAGACGGCCCTAATTACCGAGGGGAGCAGACTCCTAGCAGGCACCATTACCCAACTGAGGGCCCACGTCGCCAAGGTGACGTGTGTCAGCCAGGCAGGAGTGACCTCACAGCAGAGGGCTTACGTCACAGAAGTGGAAGGAACCCAGCCAGGATAAGACTCTCACCAGAGGGCCCACATCACCAAGGGGATCAGAACCAGGCAGGAGTGGCCTCACACCAGTATGGCCAAATCATAGAAAAGTGAGGAACCCAGAACATATGGCCTAAACCAGAGGACCCACATCAACAAGGGGCTCAGAGTGAGGCAGGCAGGAGGTGTCTCAAACAGAGGGCCCATAAAATAAAAAAGGTGAGGAATCCCGCAGTTGGAACCTCCCAGCAGGCGGCAAGGAGCAGCGAGGCTATGGGATCCCGGCCGGTGTGAACTCACAACAGAGTGCCCTCATCACGAAACTATAAACAATCCAGCGGTTGGGACAACAGAGCAGAAGGCCCACATTCCCATGGGGTTGGGAAACTGGCAGGAGTGTACTCCCACCAGAGGGCACACATCAGAAGAGTATGGGAGCCCAGGAGTTAGGGCCTGACGCCAGAGGGCCCTCATTACCGAGGGGAGGAGACTCCTGGCCCTCATTACCGAGGGGAGGAGACTCCCAGCAGGCACCAAGTCCCAACTGAGGGCCCACGTCGCCAAGGTGACGTGCGTCAGCCAGGCAGGAGTGACCTCACAGCAGAGGGCCTACGTCACAGAAGGGGGAGGAACCCAGCCAGGATAAGACTCTCACCAGAGGGCCCACATCACCAAGGGGATCAGAACCAGGCAGGAGTGGCCTCACACCAGTATGGCCAAATCATAGAAAAGTGAGGAACCCAGAACATATGGCCTAAACCAGAGGACCCACATCAACAAGGGGCTCAGAGTGAGGCAGGCAGGAGGTGTCTCAAACAGAGGGCCCATAAAATAAAAAAGGTGAGGAATCCCGCAGTTGGAACCTCCCAGCAGGCGGCAAGGAGCAGCGAGGCTATGGGATCCCGGCCGGTGTGAACTCACAACAGAGGGCCCTCATCACGAAACTGTGAACAACCCAGCGGTTGGGACCACAGAGCAGAAGGCCCATATTCCCATGTGGTTGGGAACCTGGCAGGAGTGTACTCCCACCAGAGGGCACACATCAGAAGAGTATGGGAGCCCAGGAGTTAGGGCCTGACGCCAGAGGGCCCTCATTACCGAGGGGAGGAGACTCCCAGCAGGCACCAACTCCCAGCTGAGGGCCCACGTCACCAAGGTGACGTGCGCCAGCCAGGCAGCAGTGACCTCACAGCAGAGTGTCTACGTCACAGAAGGGTGGAGTACCCAGCCAGGATAAGACTCTCACCAGAAGGCCCACATCACCAAGGGAATGGGATCCAGGCAGGAGTGGCCTCACACCAGTGTGGCCAAATCATAGAAAGGTGAGGAACCCAGAACATGTGGCCTAAACCAGAGGACCTAAACCAGAGGACCCACATCTCCAAGGGCCTCGGAGGACTAGCCTCACAAGGCAGGGCACATAGAATAAAAAATGTGAGGAATCCAGCAGTTGGAAGCTCCAAGCAGTTGTCCCAGAGCACCGAGGCAATGGGATCCATGCCAGATTGAAGTCACAGCAGAGGGGCCACATCCTGACACTGAGCAACCCAGCCGTTGTGACCCCAGAGAAGAAGGCCCAAAACCGCATGGGGATGGGTACCTGGCAGTAGTGTCCTCTCACCACTTAACACGTATCAGAAAATGTGGGTACCCAGCAGTTAGGGCCTGACACCAGAATGTCCTCATCACCGAGAGGAGAAGGCTCCAAGCACGCTCCAACTGCCGCCAGAGGGCCGACGTCACCAAGGCGGGGTGTGCCAGCCAGGCAGGAGTGACATCAGGGCAGAGGGCCAACCTTACGAAACTGTGAGGAACCCAACCAGGATCAGACTCTCACCAGAGGGCCCAAATCCCCAAGGGGATGGGAACCAGGCAGGAGTGTTCTCACTCCAGTGGGGCCACATCATTGAAAGGCGAGGAACCCACCACATGTGGCCTCAAACCAGAAGACCCACATCAACAAGGGGCTCAGAGTGAGGCAGGCAGCAAGTGTCTCACAACACACGGCCCATAGAAGAAAAAAGGTAAGGAATCCTGCAGTTGGAAGCTCCAAGCAGGTGGCCCAGAGCACCGAGGGTATGGGATGCATGCCGGAGTGAACTCACAGCAGACGGCCCACATCCTGACGCTGTGAGCAACCCAGCCGTTGGCACCTCAGAACAGAAGGCCCAAATCCGCATGGGTATGGGAACCTGGCAGGAGTGTCATTCCACCAGTGGGCACACATCAGAAAATGTGGGGAGCCCAGCAGTTAGGGCCTGACGCCAGAGGGCCCTCATCACCGACGGGAGGAGGCTCCCAGCATGCTCCAACTGCAACCAGAGGGCCCATGTGGCCAAGGCGACGTGTGCCAGCCAGGCAGGAGTGACCTCACAGCAGAGGACCCACCTCCCAGAAGTGTGAGGAATCAAGCCAGGGTCAGACTCTCACCAGAGGGCCCACATCAACAAGAGGATGGGAACCAGTCAGGAGTGTCCTCACACCAGTGGGGTCACATACCTAAAAGGTGAGGCAACCGGCACATGTGGCCTCAAACCAGAGGACCTACATCACCAAAGGGCTTGGAGTGAGGCAGGCAGGAGGAGCCTCACAACACAGGGCCCAAAGTATAAAAAAGGGGCGGGATCCAGCAGTTGGCACCTCCCAGCAGTTGGCCCAGAGCACAGAGGCTATGGGATCTAGGCCTGAGTGAACTAACACCAGAGAACCAACATCACGAAACTGTGAGCAACCCAGGCGTTGGGAGCACAGAGCAGAAAGCCCACATCCGCATGGGGATGGGAACCTTACAGGAGTGTCCTGGCATCACTGGGCTCAGTCAGAAAACGTGAGGTGCCCAGCAGTTAGAGCCTGATGCCAGAGGGCCCTCATCACCTAAGGGAGGAGGCTCCCGGCAGGCTCCAACTGCCACCAGATGGCCGACATCACCAATGCAATGGGAGCAAGCCAGGAGGAGTTACCTCACAGAAGAGGGACCACCTCAAAGAAGGGTCAGGAACCCAGCAAGGATCAGACTTTCACCAGAGGGCCCACAACAACAAGGGGATGTGAACCAGGCAGGAGTGTCCTCACACCATTGGGGCCATATCATCGAAAGGTGAGGGACCCAACACACGTGGCCTCAAACCAGAGGACACACATCACCAAGGGTCTGGGAGGGAGGCAGGCAGGAGTAGCCTCAAAACAGAGGGCCCATAGAATAAAAAAGGTGAGGAATCCCGCAGTTGGAAACTCCCAGCAGGTGGCAAGGAGCAGCGAGGCTATCGGATCCCGGCCGGTGTGAACTCACAAAAGAGGGCCCTCATCATGAAACTGTGAACAACCCAGCCGTTGTGTCCACAGAGCAGAAGGCCCACATTCCCATGGGGTTGGCAACTCGGCAGGAGTGTACTCGCACCACAGGGCACACATCAGAAAAGTTTGGGAGCCCAGGAGTTAGGGCCTGACGCCAGAGGGCCCTCATTACCGAAGGGAGGAAACTCCCAGCAGGCACCAAATCCCAACTGAGGGCCCACGTCGCCAAGGTAACGTGCGCTAGCCAGGCAGGAGTGACCTCACAGAAGAGGGCAAATGTCACAGAAGGGTGAGGAACCCAGCCAGGATAAGACTCTCACCAGAGGGCCCACATCACCAAGGGGATCGGAACCAGGCAGAAGTATCCTCACACCAGTGTGGCCAAATAATGGAAAGGTGAGGAACCCAGAACATGTGGCCTAAACCACAGGAACCACATCTCCAAAGTGCTCGGAGTGAGGCAGGCAGGACTAGCCTAACAACACAGGGCCCATAGATTAACAAATGTGAGGAATCCAGCAGTTGGAACCTCGCAGCAGGCGGCCCAGAGCACGGAGTCTATGGGATCCAGGCTGAACTGAACTCACAGCAGAGGGCCCACATCATGAAACTGTGAGCAACCCAGCCGTTGGGACCTCAGAGCAGAAGGCCCACATCCGCATGGGGATGGGAACCTGGCAGGAGTATCCTCGCACCACTTAGTACGTACTAGAAAATGTGGGTACCCAGCAGTTAGGGCCTGACGCCAAAGGGCCCTCATCACTGAGGGGAGGAGGCTTCCAGCATGCTCCATCTGCCACCAGAGGGCCGACGTCGCCACGGCGGGGTGTGCCAGCCAGGAAGGAATGACCTCAGAGCAGAGGGCCAAGCTCACAGAAGTGTGAGGAACCCAACCAGGATCAGACTCTCACCAGAGGGTCCACAGCACCAAGGGGATGCGAACCAGGCAGGAGTGTGCTCATAACAGTGGGGCCACATCATTGAAAGGTGAGACACCCAGCACATGTGGCCTCAAACCAAAAGAGCCACATAAAAAGGGGGCTCGGAGTGAGTCAGGCAGGAGATGTCTCACAACACAGGGCCCATAGAAGAAAAAAGGTGAGGAATCCAGCAGTTGGAAGCTCCAAGCAGGTGGCCCAGGGCACCGAGGCAATGGGATCCATGCCGGAGTGAACTCACAGCAGAGGGCCCACATCCTGACACTGTGAGCAACCCAGCCGCTGGGACCTCAGAACAGAAGGTCCAAATCTGCATGGGGATGGGAACCTGGCAGGAGTGTCATCGCACCAGTAGGGCCACATCCCAAAAAGGTGAGGCTAACGGCACACGTGGTCTCAAACCAGAAGACCTACATCACCAAGGGGCTCGGTGTGAGGCAGGCAGGAGGAGCCTCACAACACAGGGCCTAAAGTATAAGAAAGGTGAGGAATCCAGCAGTTGGAACCTCCCAGCAGGCGGCCCAGAGCACAGAGGCTATGGGATCTAGGCCTGAGTGAACTAACACCAGAGAACCAACATCACGAAACTGTGAGCAACCCAGGCGTTGGGACCACAGAGCAGAAGGCCCACATCCCCATAGGGATGGGAACTTACAGGAGTGTCCTGCCATCACTGGGCTCAGTCAGAAAACGTGGGGTGCCAGCACTTAGAGCCTGACGCCAGAGGGCCCTCATCACCTAGGAGAGGAGGCTCCCAGCAGGCTCCAACTGCCACCAGATGGCCGACGTCACCAAGGCAACGGGAGCAAGCCAGGCAGGAGTTACCTCACAAGAGAGGGCCCACCTCAAAGGAGAGTGAGGAACCCAGCAAGGATGAGACTCTCACCAGAGGGCCCACCTCTCCAAGGTGCTCGGAGTGAGGCAGGCAGGACTAGCCTAACAACACAGGGCCCATAGATTAAAAAATGTGAGGAATCCAGCAGTTGAAACCTCGCAGCAAGCGGCCCAGAGCACAGAGTCTATGGGATCCAGGCCAAAGCGAACTCACAGCACAGGGCCCACATCATGAGACTGTGAGCAACCCAGCCCTTAGGACATCAGAGCAGAAGTCCCACATCCCCATGGGGATGGGAACCCGGCAGGGGTGTCCTCGCACCACTTAGTACGTATCAGAAAATGTGGGTACCAGCAGTTAGGGCCTAACGCGAGAGGGCCCTCATCACCGAGGGAAGGAGGTTCCCAGTATGCTCCAACTGCCACCAGAGGGCGGACATCACCAAGGCGGTGTGTGCCAGCCAGGCAGGAGTGACTTCAGTGCAGAGGGCCTAGCTCACGGATGTGTGAGGAACCCAACCAGGATCAGACTCTCACCAGAGGGCCCACGTCACCAAGGGGATGGGAACCAGGTGGGAGTGTTCTGAGACCAGTGGGGCCACATCATTGAAAGGTGAGGAACCCAGCACATGTGGTCTCAAACCAGAAGAGGCACATCAAAAAGGGGCTCGGAGTGAGACAGGGAGGAGTTGTCTCACAACACAGTGCACAAAGAAGAAAAAACGTGAGGAATCCAGCAGTTGGTAGCTCCAAGCAGTTGTCCCAGAGCACCGAGGCAATGGGATCCATGCCTGAGTGAACTCACAGCACAGGGCCCACATCCTGACACTGTGAGCAACCCAGCCGTTGTGACCCCAGAGCAGAAGGCCCAAAACCGCATGGGGATGGGAACATGGCAGGAGTGTCCTCTCACCACTTAGCACGTATCAGAAAATGTGGGTACCCAGCAGTTAGGGTCTGACACCAGAGGGTCCTCATGAACGAAAGGAGAAGTCTCCCAGCATGCTCCGACTGTCGCCAGAGGGCCGATGTCACCAAGGCGGGGTGTGCCAGCCAGTCAGGAGTGACCTCAGAGCAGAGGGCCAACTTTACGGAACTGTGAAGAACCCAACCAGGATGAGACTCTCACCAGAGGGCCCACATCCCCAAGGGGATGGGAAGCAGGCAGGAGTGTTCTCACTCCAGTGGGGCCACATCATTGAAAGGCGAGGAACCCACCGCATGTGGCCTCAAACCAGAAGACCCACATCAACAAGGGGCTCAGAGTGAGGCAAGCAGGGTGTGTCTCACAACACACGGCTCATAGAAGTAAAAAGGTAAGGAATCGTGCAGTTGGAAGCTCCAAGCAGGTGGCCCAGATCACCGAGGCTATGGGATGCATGCTGGAGTGAACTCACAGCAGAGGGCCCACATCCTGACACTGTGAGCAACCCAGCCGTTGGCACCTCAGAACAGAAGGCACAAATCTGCATGGGGATGGGAACCTGGCAGGAGTGTCATCGCACCATTGGGCGCACATCCGAAAATGTGGGGAGCCCAGCAGTTAGGGCCTGACGCCAGAGGGCCCTCATCACCGACGGGAGGAGGCTCCCAGCATGCTCCAACTGCAACCAGAAAGCCCATGTGACCAAGGCGACGTGTGCCAGCCAGGGAAGAGTGAACTCACAGCAGAGGACCCACCTCCCAGTAGTGTGAGGAATCAAGCCAGGGTCAGATTCTCACCAGAGGGCCCACATCAACAAGAGGACGGCAACCAGTCAGGAGTGTCCTCACACCAGTGGGTCCACATACCTAAAAGGTGAGGCAACCGGCACATGTGGCCTCAAACCAGACGACCTACAACACCAAGGGGCTTGGAGTGAGGCAGGCAGGAGGAGCCTTACAATACAGGGCCCAAAGTATAAAAAAGGGGCGGAATCCAGCAGTTGGAACCTCCCAGCAGTCGGCCCAGAGCACAGAGGCTATGGGATCTAGGCCTGAGTGAACTAACACCAGAGAACCAACATCACGAAACTGTGAGCAACCCAGGCGTTGGGACCACAGTGCAGAAGGCCCACATCCCCATAGGGATGGGAACTTACAGGAGTGTCCTGCCATCACTGGGCTCAGTCAGAAAACGTGGGGTGCCAGCACTTAGAGCCTGACGCCAGAGGGCCCTCATCACCTAGGAGAGGAGGCTCCCAGCAGGCTCCAACTGCCACCAGATGGCCGACGTCACCAAGGCAACGGGAGCAAGCCAGGCAGGAGTTACCTCACAGAAGAGGGCCCACCTCAAAGGAGAGTGAGGAACCCAGCAAGGATGAGACTCTCACCAGAGGGCCCACCTCTCCAAGGTGCTCGGAGTGAGGCAGGCAGGACTAGCCTAACAACACAGGGCCCATAGATTAAAAAATGTGAGGAATCCAGCAGTTGAAACCTCGCAGCAAGCGGCCCAGAGCACAGAGTCTATGGGATCCAGGCCAAAGCGAACTCACAGCAGAGGGCCCACATCATGAAACGGTGAGCAACCCAGCCATTGGGACCTCAGAGCAGAAGGCCCACATCCCCATGGGGATGGGAACCTGGCAGGAGTGTCCCAGCACCACTTAGTACGTAATAGAAAATGTGGGTACCCAGCAGTTAGGGCCTGACGCCAAAGGGCCCTCATCACTGTGGGGAGGAGGCTCCCAGCACGTTCCAAATGCCACCAGAGGGCCTACGTCGCCAAGGCGAGGTGTGCCAACCAGGCAGGAGTGACCTCAGAGCAGAGGGCCAAGCTCACGGAAGTGTGAGGAACCCAACCAGGATCAGACTCTCACCAGAGGGCCCACAGCACCAAGGGGATGCGAACCAGGCAGGAGTGTGCTCATAACAGTGAGGCCACATCATTGAAAGGTGAGGCACCCAGCACATGTGGCCTCAAACCAAAAGAGCCACATAAAAAGGGGGCTCGGAGTGAGTCAGGCAGGAGATGTCTCACAACACAGGGCCCATAGAAGAAAAAAGGTGAGGAATCCAGCAGTTGGAAGATCCAAGCAGGTGGCCCAGGGCACCGAGGGTATGGGATCCATGCCGAAGTGAACTCACAGCAGAGGGCCCACATCCTGACACTGTGAGCAACCCAGCCGATGGGATCTCAGAACAGAAGGTCCAAATCTGCATGGGGATGGGAACCTGGCAGGAGTGTCATCGCACCAGTAGGGCCACATTCCTAAAAGGTGAGGCAAACGGCACACGTGGTCTCAAACCAGAAGACCTACATCACCAAGGGGCTCGGTGTGAGGCAGGCAGGAGGAGCCTCACAACACAGGGCCCAAAGTATAAGAAAGGTGAGGAATCCAGCACTTGGAACCTCCCAGCAGGTGACCCAGGGCACAGAGGCTATGGGATCTAGGCCTGAGTGAACTAACACCGGAGTGCCAACATAACGAAACTTTGTGCAACCCAGACGTTGCGACCACAGAGCAGAAGGCCCACATTCCCATGAGAATTGGAAACTTACAGGAGTGTCCTGGCATCACTGGGCTCACATCAGAATTCGTGGGGAGCCCAGCAGTTAGAGCCTGACGCAAGAGGGCCCGCATCACCTTGGAGAGGAGTGTACAAGAAGGCTCCAACTGCCACCAGAGGTCCGACATCACCAAGGCAACGGGAGCAATCCAGGCAGGAGTTACCTCACAGCAGAGGTCCCACCTCACAGAAGAGTAAGGAACCCAGCCAGGATCAGACTGTTACAAGAGGGCCCACATCACCAAGGAGATCGGATGCAGGCAGGAGTGGCCTCACACCAGTGTGACCAAATCATAGAAAGGCGAAGAACCCAGAACATGTGGCCTAAAAAAGAGGACCCACATCTCCAAGAGGCTGGGAGTGAGGCAGGCAGGAGGAGCCTCAAAGCAGAGGACCCATAGAATAAAAAAGGTGAGGAATCCCGCAGTTGGAACCTCCTAGCATGCGGCAAGGAGCAGCGAGGCTATGGGATCCCGGCCAGTGTGAACTCACAACAGAGGGCCCTCATCATGAAACTGTGAACAACACAGGTGTTGGGACCACAGAACAGAAGGCCCACATTCCCATGGGGTTGGTAACCTGTCAGGAGTGTACTCGCACCACAGGGCACACATCAGAAAACTTTGGGAGCCCAGGAGTTGGGGCTTGACGCAGAAGGCCCTCATTACCGAGGGGAGGAGACTCCCAGCAGGCACCAAGTCCCAA
The DNA here is from genome assembly GCF_059928025.1 of Delphinapterus leucas. NCBI lineage: Eukaryota > Metazoa > Chordata > Mammalia > Artiodactyla > Monodontidae > Delphinapterus > Delphinapterus leucas. The sequence continues at coordinate 11,611,690 of NW_028322239.1, forward strand.
CTGAGGGCCACGTCGCCAAGGTGACGTGCATCAGCCAGGCAGGAGTGGCCTCACAGCAGAGGGCCTACGTCACAGAAGGGGGAGGAACCCAGCCAGGATAAGACTCTCATCAGAGGGCCCACATCACCAAGGGGATCAGAACCAAGCAGGAGTGGCCTCACACCAGTATGGCCAAATCATAGAAAAGTGAGGAACCCAGAACATATGGCCTAAACCAGAGGACCCACATCAACAAGGGGCTCAGAGTGAGGCAGGTAGGAGGTGTCTCAAACAGAGGGCCCATAAAATAAAAAAGGTGAGGAATCCCGCAGTTGGAACCTCCCAGCAGGCGGCAAGGAGCAGCGAGGCTATGGGATCCCGGCCGGTGTGAACTCACAACAGAGGGCCCTCATCACGAAACTGTGAACAACCCAGCGGTTGGGACCACAGAGCAGAAGGCCCATATTCCCATGTGGTTGGGAACCAGGCAGGAGTGTTCTCACTCCAGTGGGGCCACATCATTGAAAGGCGAGGAACCCACCACATGTGGCCTCAAACCAGAAGACCCACATCAACAAGGGGCTCAGAGTGAGGCAGGCAGGAAGTGTCTCACAACACACGGCCCATAGAAGAAAAAAGGTAAGGAATCCTGCAGTTGGAAGCTCCAAGCAGGTGGCCCAGAGCACCGAGGGTATGGGATGCATGCTGGAGTGAACTCACAGCAGAGGGCCCACATCCTGACACTGTGAGCAACCCAGCCGTTGGCACCTCAGAACAGAAGGCCCAAATCCGCATGGGGATGGGAACCTGGCAGGAGTGTCATCGCACCAGTGGGCACACATCAGAAAATGTGGGGAGCCCAGCAGTTAGGGCCTGACGCCAGAGGGCCCTCATCACCGACGGGAGGAGGCTCCCAGCACGCTCCAACTGCAACCAGAGGGCCCATGTGGCCAAGGAGACGTGTGCCACCCAGGCAGGAGTGACCTCACAGCAGAGGACCTACCTCCCAGAAGTATAAGGAATCAAGCCAGAGTCAGACTCTCACCAGAGGGCCCACATCAACAAGAGGATGGGAACCAGTCAGGAGTGTCCTCACACCAGTGGGGTCACATACCTAAAAGGTGAGGCAACCGGCACATGTGGCCTCAAACCAGAGGACCTACATCACAAAGGGGCTTGGAGTGAAGCAGACAGGTGGAGCCTCACAACACAGGGCCCAAAGTATAAAAAAGGGGCGGAATCCAGCATTTGGAACCTCCCAGAGGTCGACCCAAAGCACAGAGGCTATGGGATCTAGGCCTGAGTGAACTAACACCAGAGAACCAACATCACGAAACTGTCAGCAACACAGGCGTTGTGACCACAGAGCAGAAGGCCCACATCCGCATGGGGATGGGAACTTTACAGGAGTGTCCTGGCATCACTGGGCTCAGTCAGAAAACGTGGGGTGCCCAGCAGTTAGAGCCTGATGCCAGAGGGCCCTCATCACCTAGGAGAGGAGGCTCCCAGCAGGGCTCCAACTGCCACCAGATGGCGGACATCACCAAGGCAATGGGAGCAAGCCAGGCAGGAGTTACCTCAAGGAAGAGGGCCCACCTCAAAGAAGGGTCAGGAACCCAGCAAGGATCAGACTTTCACCAGAGGGCCCACAACAACAAGGGGATGTGAACCAGGCAGGAGTGTCCTCACACCATTGGGGCCATATCATCGAAAGGTGAGGGACCCAACACACGTGGCCTCAAACCAGAGGACACACATCACCAAGGGTCTGCGAGGGAGGCAGGCAGGAGTAGCCTCAAAACAGAGGGCCCATAGAATAAAAAAGGTGAGGAATCCCGCAGTTGGAACGTCCCAGCAGGTGACAAGGAGCAGCGAGGCTATGGGATCCCGGCCGGTGTGAACTCACAACAGAGGGCCCTCATCATGAAACTGTGAACAACCAAGGCGTTGTGTCCACAGAGCAGAAGGCCCACATTCCCATGGGGTTGGGAACATGGCAGGAGTGTACTCGCACCACAGGGCACACATCAGAAAAGTTTGGGAGCCCAGGAGTTAGGGCCTGACGCCAGAGGGCCCTCATTACCGAAGGGAGGAAACTCCCAGCAGGCACCAAATCCCAACTGAGGGCCCACGTCGCCAAGGTGATGTGCGCTAGCGCCAGGCAGGAGTGACCTCACAGCAGAGGGCAAACGTCACAGATGGGTGAGGAACCCAGCCAGGATAAGACTCTCACCAGAGGGCCCACATCACCAAGGGGATCGGAACCAGGCAGAAGTATCCTCACACCAGTGTGGCCAAATAATGGAAAGGTGAGGAACCCAGAACATGTGGCCTAAACCACAGGAACCACATCTCCAAGGTGCTCGGAGTGAGGCAGGCAGGACTAGCCTAACAACACAGGGCCCATAGATTAACAAATGTGAGGAATCCAGCAGTTGGAACCTCGCAGCAGGCGGCCCAGAGCACGGAGGCTATGGGATCCAGGCCGAACTGAACTCACAGCAGAGGGCCCACATCATGAAACTGTGAGCAACCCAGCCGTTGGGACCTCAGAGCAGAAGGCCCACATCCGCATGGGGATGGGAACCTGGCAGGAGTATCCTCGCACCACTTAGTACGTACTAGAAAATGTGGGTACCCAGCAGTTAGGGCCTGACGCCAAAGGGCCCTCATCACTGAGGGGAGGAGGCTCCCAGCATGCTCCATCTGCCACCAGAGGGCCGACGTCGCCACGGCGGGGTGTGCCAGCCAGGAAGGAATGACCTCAGAGCAGAGGGCCAAGCTCACAGAAGTGTGAGGAACCCAACCAGGATCAGACTCTCACCAGAGGGTCCACATCACCAAGGGGATGCGAACCAGGCAGGAGTGTGCTCACACCAGTGGGGCCACATCATTGAAAGGTGAGGAACCCAGCACATGTGGCTTCAAACCAGAACAGCCACATCAAAAAGGGGCTCGGAGTGAGTCAGGCAGTAGATGTCTCACAACACAGGGCCCATAGAAGAAAAAAGGTGAGGAATCCAGCAGTTGGAAGCTCCAAGCAGGTGGCCCAGGGCACCGAGGCAATGGGATCCATGCCGGAGTGAACTCACAGCAGAGGGCCCACATCCTGACAATGTGAGCAACCCAGCCACTGGGACCTCAGAACAGAAGGTCCAAATCTGCATGGGGATGGGAACCTGGCAGGAGTGTCATCGCACCAGTAGGGCCACATCCCAAAAAGGTGAGGCTAACGGCACACGTGGTCTCAAACCAGAAGACCTACATCACCAAGGGGCTCGGTGTGAGGCAGGCAGGAGGAGCCTCACAACACAGGGCCTAAAGTATAAGAAAGGTGAGGAATCCAGCAGTTGGAACCTCCCAGCAGGCGGCCCAGAGCACAGAGGCTATGGGATCTAGGCCTGAGTGAACTAACACCAGAGAACCAACATCACGAAACTGTGAGCAACCCAGGCGTTGGGACCACAGAGCAGAAGGCCCACATCCCCATAGGGATGGGAACTTACAGGAGTGTCCTGCCATCACTGGGCTCAGTCAGAAAACGTGGGGTGCCAGCACTTAGAGCCTGACGCCAGAGGGCCCTCATCACCTAGGAGAGGAGGCTCCCAGCAGGCTCCAACTGCCACCAGATGGCCGACGTCACCAAGGCAACGGGAGCAAGCCAGGCAGGAGTTACCTCACAGAAGAGGGCCCACCTCAAAGGAGAGTGAGGAACCCAGCAAGGATGAGACTCTCACCAGAGGGCCCACCTCTCCAAGGTGCTCGGAGTGAGGCAGGCAGGACTAGCCTAACAACACAGGGCCCATAGATTAAAAAATGTGAGGAATCCAGCAGTTGAAACCTCGCAGCAAGCGGCCCAGAGCAGGGAGTCTATGGGATCCAGGCCAAAGCGAACTCACAGCAGAGGGCCAACATCATGAAACTGTGAGCAACCCAGCCATTGGGACCTCAGAGCAGAAGGCTCACATCCCCATGGGGATGGGAACCTGGCAGGAGTGTCCCAGCACCACTTAGTACGTAATAGAAAATGTGGGTACCCAGCAGTTAGGGCCTGACGCCAAAGGGCCCTCATCACTGTGGGGAGGAGGCTCCCAGCACGTTCCAAATGCCACCAGAGGGCCTACGTCGCCAAGACGAGGTGTGCCAACCAGGAAGGAATGACCTCAGAGCAGAGGGCCAAGCTCACAGAAGTGTGAGGAACCCAACCAGGATCAGATTCTCACCAGAGGGTCCACATCACCAAGGGGATGCGAACCAGGCAGGAGTGTGCTCACACCAGTGGGGCCACATCATTGAAAAGTGAGGAACCCAGCACATGTGGCTTCAAACCAGAAGAGCCACATCAAAAAGGGGCTCGGAGTGAGTCAGGCAGGAGATGTCTCACAACACAGGGCCCATAGTAGAAAAAAGGTGAGGAATCCAGCAGTTGGAAGCTCCAAGCAGGTGGCCCAGGGCACCGAGGCAGTGGGATCCACTACGGAGTGAACTCACAGCAGAGGGCGCACATCCTGACACTGTGAGCAACCCAGCCGCTGGGACCTCAGAACAGAAGGTCCAAACCTGCATGGGGATGGGAACCTGGCAGGAGTGTCATCGCACCAGTAGGGCCACATCCCTTAAAGTTGAGGCAAACGGCACACGTGGTCTCAAACCAGAAGACCTATATCACCAAGGGGCTCGGTGTGAGGCAGGCAGGAGGAGCCTCACAACACAGGGCCCAAAGTATAAGAAAGGTGAGGAATCCAGCACTTGGAACCTCCCAGCAGGTGGCCCAGGGCACAGAGGCTATGGGATCTAGGCCTGAGTGAACTAACACCGGAGTGCCAACATAACGAAACTTTGTGCAACCCAGACGTTGCGACCACAGAGCAGAAGGCCCACATCCCCATGAGAATTGGAAACTTACAGGAGTGTCCTGGCATCACTGGGCTCACATCAGAAATCGTGGGGAGCCCAGCAGTTAGAGCCTGACGCAAGAGGGCCCGCATCACCTTGGAGAGGAGTGTACAAGAAGGCTCCAACTGCCACCAGAGGTCCGACATCACCAAGGCAACGGGAGCAATCCAGGCAGGAGTTACCTCACAGCAGAGGTCCCACCTCACAGAAGAGTAAGGAACCCAGCCAGGATCAGACTGTTACAAGAGGGCCCACATCACCAAGGGGATCGGATGCAGGCAGGAGTGGCCTCACACCACTGTGGCCAAATCATAGAAAGGTGAGGAACCCAGAACATGTGGTCTAAACAAGAGGACCCACATCTCCAAGGGGCTGGGAGTGAGGCAGGCAGGAGGATCCTCCAAACAGTGGACCCATAGAATAAAAAAGGTGAGGAATCCCGCAGTTGGAACCTCCTAGCATGCGGCAAGGAGCAGCGAGGCTATGGGATCCCGGCCAGTGTGAACTCACAACAGAGGGCCCTCATCATGAAACTGTGAACAACATAGGTGTTGGGACCACAGAACAGAAGGCCCACATTCCCATGGGGTTGGTAACCTGGCAGGAGTGTACTCGCACCACAGGGCACACAACAGAAAATTTTGGGAGCCCAGGAGTTAGGTCCTGACGCCAGACGGCCCTAATTACCGAGGGGAGCAGACTCCTAGCAGGCACCATTACCCAACTGAGGGCCCACGTCGCCAAGGTGACGTGTGTCAGCCAGGCAGGAGTGACCTCACAGCAGAGGGCTTACGTCACAGAAGTGGAAGGAACCCAGCCAGGATAAGACTCTCACCAGAGGGCCCACATCACCAAGGGGATCAGAACCAGGCAGGAGTGGCCTCACACCAGTATGGCCAAATCATAGAAAAGTGAGGAACCCAGAACATATGGCCTAAACCAGAGGACCCACATCAACAAGGGGCTCAGAGTGAGGCAGGCAGGAGGTGTCTCAAACAGAGGGCCCATAAAATAAAAAAGGTGAGGAATCCCGCAGTTGGAACCTCCCAGCAGGCGGCAAGGAGCAGCGAGGCTATGGGATCCCGGCCGGTGTGAACTCACAACAGAGTGCCCTCATCACGAAACTATAAACAATCCAGCGGTTGGGACAACAGAGCAGAAGGCCCACATTCCCATGGGGTTGGGAAACTGGCAGGAGTGTACTCCCACCAGAGGGCACACATCAGAAGAGTATGGGAGCCCAGGAGTTAGGGCCTGACGCCAGAGGGCCCTCATTACCGAGGGGAGGAGACTCCTGGCCCTCATTACCGAGGGGAGGAGACTCCCAGCAGGCACCAAGTCCCAACTGAGGGCCCACGTCGCCAAGGTGACGTGCGTCAGCCAGGCAGGAGTGACCTCACAGCAGAGGGCCTACGTCACAGAAGGGGGAGGAACCCAGCCAGGATAAGACTCTCACCAGAGGGCCCACATCACCAAGGGGATCAGAACCAGGCAGGAGTGGCCTCACACCAGTATGGCCAAATCATAGAAAAGTGAGGAACCCAGAACATATGGCCTAAACCAGAGGACCCACATCAACAAGGGGCTCAGAGTGAGGCAGGCAGGAGGTGTCTCAAACAGAGGGCCCATAAAATAAAAAAGGTGAGGAATCCCGCAGTTGGAACCTCCCAGCAGGCGGCAAGGAGCAGCGAGGCTATGGGATCCCGGCCGGTGTGAACTCACAACAGAGGGCCCTCATCACGAAACTGTGAACAACCCAGCGGTTGGGACCACAGAGCAGAAGGCCCATATTCCCATGTGGTTGGGAACCTGGCAGGAGTGTACTCCCACCAGAGGGCACACATCAGAAGAGTATGGGAGCCCAGGAGTTAGGGCCTGACGCCAGAGGGCCCTCATTACCGAGGGGAGGAGACTCCCAGCAGGCACCAACTCCCAGCTGAGGGCCCACGTCACCAAGGTGACGTGCGCCAGCCAGGCAGCAGTGACCTCACAGCAGAGTGTCTACGTCACAGAAGGGTGGAGTACCCAGCCAGGATAAGACTCTCACCAGAAGGCCCACATCACCAAGGGAATGGGATCCAGGCAGGAGTGGCCTCACACCAGTGTGGCCAAATCATAGAAAGGTGAGGAACCCAGAACATGTGGCCTAAACCAGAGGACCTAAACCAGAGGACCCACATCTCCAAGGGCCTCGGAGGACTAGCCTCACAAGGCAGGGCACATAGAATAAAAAATGTGAGGAATCCAGCAGTTGGAAGCTCCAAGCAGTTGTCCCAGAGCACCGAGGCAATGGGATCCATGCCAGATTGAAGTCACAGCAGAGGGGCCACATCCTGACACTGAGCAACCCAGCCGTTGTGACCCCAGAGAAGAAGGCCCAAAACCGCATGGGGATGGGTACCTGGCAGTAGTGTCCTCTCACCACTTAACACGTATCAGAAAATGTGGGTACCCAGCAGTTAGGGCCTGACACCAGAATGTCCTCATCACCGAGAGGAGAAGGCTCCAAGCACGCTCCAACTGCCGCCAGAGGGCCGACGTCACCAAGGCGGGGTGTGCCAGCCAGGCAGGAGTGACATCAGGGCAGAGGGCCAACCTTACGAAACTGTGAGGAACCCAACCAGGATCAGACTCTCACCAGAGGGCCCAAATCCCCAAGGGGATGGGAACCAGGCAGGAGTGTTCTCACTCCAGTGGGGCCACATCATTGAAAGGCGAGGAACCCACCACATGTGGCCTCAAACCAGAAGACCCACATCAACAAGGGGCTCAGAGTGAGGCAGGCAGCAAGTGTCTCACAACACACGGCCCATAGAAGAAAAAAGGTAAGGAATCCTGCAGTTGGAAGCTCCAAGCAGGTGGCCCAGAGCACCGAGGGTATGGGATGCATGCCGGAGTGAACTCACAGCAGACGGCCCACATCCTGACGCTGTGAGCAACCCAGACGTTGGCACCTCAGAACAGAAGGCCCAAATCCGCATGGGTATGGGAACCTGGCAGGAGTGTCATTCCACCAGTGGGCACACATCAGAAAATGTGGGGAGCCCAGCAGTTAGGGCCTGACGCCAGAGGGCCCTCATCACCGACGGGAGGAGGCTCCCAGCATGCTCCAACTGCAACCAGAGGGCCCATGTGGCCAAGGCGACGTGTGCCAGCCAGGCAGGAGTGACCTCACAGCAGAGGACCCACCTCCCAGAAGTGTGAGGAATCAAGCCAGGGTCAGACTCTCACCAGAGGGCCCACATCAACAAGAGGATGGGAACCAGTCAGGAGTGTCCTCACACCAGTGGGGTCACATACCTAAAAGGTGAGGCAACCGGCACATGTGGCCTCAAACCAGAGGACCTACATCACCAAAGGGCTTGGAGTGAGGCAGGCAGGAGGAGCCTCACAACACAGGGCCCAAAGTATAAAAAAGGGGCGGGATCCAGCAGTTGGCACCTCCCAGCAGTTGGCCCAGAGCACAGAGGCTATGGGATCTAGGCCTGAGTGAACTAACACCAGAGAACCAACATCACGAAACTGTGAGCAACCCAGGCGTTGGGAGCACAGAGCAGAAAGCCCACATCCGCATGGGGATGGGAACCTTACAGGAGTGTCCTGGCATCACTGGGCTCAGTCAGAAAACGTGAGGTGCCCAGCAGTTAGAGCCTGATGCCAGAGGGCCCTCATCACCTAAGGGAGGAGGCTCCCGGCAGGCTCCAACTGCCACCAGATGGCCGACATCACCAATGCAATGGGAGCAAGCCAGGAGGAGTTACCTCACAGAAGAGGGACCACCTCAAAGAAGGGTCAGGAACCCAGCAAGGATCAGACTTTCACCAGAGGGCCCACAACAACAAGGGGATGTGAACCAGGCAGGAGTGTCCTCACACCATTGGGGCCATATCATCGAAAGGTGAGGGACCCAACACACGTGGCCTCAAACCAGAGGACACACATCACCAAGGGTCTGGGAGGGAGGCAGGCAGGAGTAGCCTCAAAACAGAGGGCCCATAGAATAAAAAAGGTGAGGAATCCCGCAGTTGGAAACTCCCAGCAGGTGGCAAGGAGCAGCGAGGCTATCGGATCCCGGCCGGTGTGAACTCACAAAAGAGGGCCCTCATCATGAAACTGTGAACAACCCAGCCGTTGTGTCCACAGAGCAGAAGGCCCACATTCCCATGGGGTTGGCAACTCGGCAGGAGTGTACTCGCACCACAGGGCACACATCAGAAAAGTTTGGGAGCCCAGGAGTTAGGGCCTGACGCCAGAGGGCCCTCATTACCGAAGGGAGGAAACTCCCAGCAGGCACCAAATCCCAACTGAGGGCCCACGTCGCCAAGGTAACGTGCGCTAGCCAGGCAGGAGTGACCTCACAGAAGAGGGCAAATGTCACAGAAGGGTGAGGAACCCAGCCAGGATAAGACTCTCACCAGAGGGCCCACATCACCAAGGGGATCGGAACCAGGCAGAAGTATCCTCACACCAGTGTGGCCAAATAATGGAAAGGTGAGGAACCCAGAACATGTGGCCTAAACCACAGGAACCACATCTCCAAAGTGCTCGGAGTGAGGCAGGCAGGACTAGCCTAACAACACAGGGCCCATAGATTAACAAATGTGAGGAATCCAGCAGTTGGAACCTCGCAGCAGGCGGCCCAGAGCACGGAGTCTATGGGATCCAGGCTGAACTGAACTCACAGCAGAGGGCCCACATCATGAAACTGTGAGCAACCCAGCCGTTGGGACCTCAGAGCAGAAGGCCCACATCCGCATGGGGATGGGAACCTGGCAGGAGTATCCTCGCACCACTTAGTACGTACTAGAAAATGTGGGTACCCAGCAGTTAGGGCCTGACGCCAAAGGGCCCTCATCACTGAGGGGAGGAGGCTTCCAGCATGCTCCATCTGCCACCAGAGGGCCGACGTCGCCACGGCGGGGTGTGCCAGCCAGGAAGGAATGACCTCAGAGCAGAGGGCCAAGCTCACAGAAGTGTGAGGAACCCAACCAGGATCAGACTCTCACCAGAGGGTCCACAGCACCAAGGGGATGCGAACCAGGCAGGAGTGTGCTCATAACAGTGGGGCCACATCATTGAAAGGTGAGACACCCAGCACATGTGGCCTCAAACCAAAAGAGCCACATAAAAAGGGGGCTCGGAGTGAGTCAGGCAGGAGATGTCTCACAACACAGGGCCCATAGAAGAAAAAAGGTGAGGAATCCAGCAGTTGGAAGCTCCAAGCAGGTGGCCCAGGGCACCGAGGCAATGGGATCCATGCCGGAGTGAACTCACAGCAGAGGGCCCACATCCTGACACTGTGAGCAACCCAGCCGCTGGGACCTCAGAACAGAAGGTCCAAATCTGCATGGGGATGGGAACCTGGCAGGAGTGTCATCGCACCAGTAGGGCCACATCCCAAAAAGGTGAGGCTAACGGCACACGTGGTCTCAAACCAGAAGACCTACATCACCAAGGGGCTCGGTGTGAGGCAGGCAGGAGGAGCCTCACAACACAGGGCCTAAAGTATAAGAAAGGTGAGGAATCCAGCAGTTGGAACCTCCCAGCAGGCGGCCCAGAGCACAGAGGCTATGGGATCTAGGCCTGAGTGAACTAACACCAGAGAACCAACATCACGAAACTGTGAGCAACCCAGGCGTTGGGACCACAGAGCAGAAGGCCCACATCCCCATAGGGATGGGAACTTACAGGAGTGTCCTGCCATCACTGGGCTCAGTCAGAAAACGTGGGGTGCCAGCACTTAGAGCCTGACGCCAGAGGGCCCTCATCACCTAGGAGAGGAGGCTCCCAGCAGGCTCCAACTGCCACCAGATGGCCGACGTCACCAAGGCAACGGGAGCAAGCCAGGCAGGAGTTACCTCACAAGAGAGGGCCCACCTCAAAGGAGAGTGAGGAACCCAGCAAGGATGAGACTCTCACCAGAGGGCCCACCTCTCCAAGGTGCTCGGAGTGAGGCAGGCAGGACTAGCCTAACAACACAGGGCCCATAGATTAAAAAATGTGAGGAATCCAGCAGTTGAAACCTCGCAGCAAGCGGCCCAGAGCACAGAGTCTATGGGATCCAGGCCAAAGCGAACTCACAGCACAGGGCCCACATCATGAGACTGTGAGCAACCCAGCCCTTAGGACATCAGAGCAGAAGTCCCACATCCCCATGGGGATGGGAACCCGGCAGGGGTGTCCTCGCACCACTTAGTACGTATCAGAAAATGTGGGTACCAGCAGTTAGGGCCTAACGCGAGAGGGCCCTCATCACCGAGGGAAGGAGGTTCCCAGTATGCTCCAACTGCCACCAGAGGGCGGACATCACCAAGGCGGTGTGTGCCAGCCAGGCAGGAGTGACTTCAGTGCAGAGGGCCTAGCTCACGGATGTGTGAGGAACCCAACCAGGATCAGACTCTCACCAGAGGGCCCACGTCACCAAGGGGATGGGAACCAGGTGGGAGTGTTCTGAGACCAGTGGGGCCACATCATTGAAAGGTGAGGAACCCAGCACATGTGGTCTCAAACCAGAAGAGGCACATCAAAAAGGGGCTCGGAGTGAGACAGGGAGGAGTTGTCTCACAACACAGTGCACAAAGAAGAAAAAACGTGAGGAATCCAGCAGTTGGTAGCTCCAAGCAGTTGTCCCAGAGCACCGAGGCAATGGGATCCATGCCTGAGTGAACTCACAGCACAGGGCCCACATCCTGACACTGTGAGCAACCCAGCCGTTGTGACCCCAGAGCAGAAGGCCCAAAACCGCATGGGGATGGGAACATGGCAGGAGTGTCCTCTCACCACTTAGCACGTATCAGAAAATGTGGGTACCCAGCAGTTAGGGTCTGACACCAGAGGGTCCTCATGAACGAAAGGAGAAGTCTCCCAGCATGCTCCGACTGTCGCCAGAGGGCCGATGTCACCAAGGCGGGGTGTGCCAGCCAGTCAGGAGTGACCTCAGAGCAGAGGGCCAACTTTACGGAACTGTGAAGAACCCAACCAGGATGAGACTCTCACCAGAGGGCCCACATCCCCAAGGGGATGGGAAGCAGGCAGGAGTGTTCTCACTCCAGTGGGGCCACATCATTGAAAGGCGAGGAACCCACCGCATGTGGCCTCAAACCAGAAGACCCACATCAACAAGGGGCTCAGAGTGAGGCAAGCAGGGTGTGTCTCACAACACACGGCTCATAGAAGTAAAAAGGTAAGGAATCGTGCAGTTGGAAGCTCCAAGCAGGTGGCCCAGATCACCGAGGCTATGGGATGCATGCTGGAGTGAACTCACAGCAGAGGGCCCACATCCTGACACTGTGAGCAACCCAGCCGTTGGCACCTCAGAACAGAAGGCACAAATCTGCATGGGGATGGGAACCTGGCAGGAGTGTCATCGCACCATTGGGCGCACATCCGAAAATGTGGGGAGCCCAGCAGTTAGGGCCTGACGCCAGAGGGCCCTCATCACCGACGGGAGGAGGCTCCCAGCATGCTCCAACTGCAACCAGAAAGCCCATGTGACCAAGGCGACGTGTGCCAGCCAGGGAAGAGTGAACTCACAGCAGAGGACCCACCTCCCAGTAGTGTGAGGAATCAAGCCAGGGTCAGATTCTCACCAGAGGGCCCACATCAACAAGAGGACGGCAACCAGTCAGGAGTGTCCTCACACCAGTGGGTCCACATACCTAAAAGGTGAGGCAACCGGCACATGTGGCCTCAAACCAGACGACCTACAACACCAAGGGGCTTGGAGTGAGGCAGGCAGGAGGAGCCTTACAATACAGGGCCCAAAGTATAAAAAAGGGGCGGAATCCAGCAGTTGGAACCTCCCAGCAGTCGGCCCAGAGCACAGAGGCTATGGGATCTAGGCCTGAGTGAACTAACACCAGAGAACCAACATCACGAAACTGTGAGCAACCCAGGCGTTGGGACCACAGAGCAGAAGGCCCACATCCTCATAGGGATGCGAACTTACAGGAGTGTCCTGGCATCACTGGGCTCAGTCAGAAAACGTGGGGTGCCAGCACTTAGAGCCTGACGCCAGAGGGCCCTCATCACCTAGGAGAGGAGGCTCCCAGCAGGCTCCAACTGCCACCAGATGGCCGACGTCACCAAGGCAACGGGAGCAAGCCAGGCAGGAATTACCTCACAGAAGAGGGCCCACCTCAAAGGAGAGTGAGGAACCCAGCAAGGATGAGACTCTCACCAGGGCGCCCACATCTCCAAGGTGCTCGGAGTGAGGCAGGCAGGAGTAGCCTAACAACAAAGGGCCCATAGATTAAAAAATGTGAGGAATCCAGCAGTTGAAACCTCGCAGCAAGCGGCCCAGAGCACGGAGTCTATGGGATCCAGGCCAAAGCGAACTCACAGCAGAGGGCCCACATCATGAAACGGTGAGCAACCCAGCCATTGGGACCTAAGAGCAGAAGGCCCACATCCCCATGGGGATGGGAACCTGGCAGGAGTGTCCCAGCACCACTTAGTACGTAATAGAAAATGTGGGTACCCAGCAGTTAGGGCCTGACGCCAAAGGGCCCTCATCACTGTGGGGAGGAGGCTCCCAGCACGTTCCAAATGCCACCAGAGGGCCTACGTCGCCAAGGCGAGGTGTGCCAACCAGGCAGGAGTGACCTCAGAGCAGAGGGCCAAGCTCAAGGAAGTGTGAGGGACCCAACCAGGATCAGACTCTCACCAGAGGGCCCACAGCACCAAGGGGATGCGAACCAGGCAGGAGTGTGCTCATAACAGTGGGGCCACATCATTGAAAGGTGAGACACCCAGCACATGTGGCCTCAAACCAAAAGAGCCACATAAAAAGGGGGCTCGGAGTGAGTCAGGCAGGAGATGTCTCACAACACAGGGCCCATAGAAGAAAAAAGGTGAGGAATCCAGCAGTTGGAAGGTCCAAGCAGGTGGCCCAGGGCACCGAGGGTATGGGATCCATGCCGAAGTGAACTCACAGCAGAGGGCCCACATCCTGACACTGTGAGCAACCCAGCCGCTGGGACCTCAGAACAGAAGGTCCAAATCTGCATGGGGATGGGAACCTGGCAGGAGTGTAATCGCACCAGTAGGGCCACATCCCTAAAAGGTGAGGCAAACGGCACACGTGGTCTCAAACCAGAAGACCTACATCACCAAGGGGCTCGGTGTGAGGCAGGCAGGAGGAGCCTCACAACACAGGGCCCAAAGTATAAGAAAGGTGAGGAATCTAGCACTTGGAACCTCCCAGCAGGAGGCCCAGGGCACAGAGGCTATGGGATCTAGGCCTGAGTGAACTAACACCGGAGTGCCAACATAACGAAACTTTGTGCAACCCAGACGTTGCGACCACAGAGCAGAAGGCCCACATCCCCATGAGAATTGGAAACTTACAGGAGTGTCCTGGCATCACTGGGCTCACATCAGAAATCGTGGGGAGCCCAGCAGTTAGAGCCTGACGCAAGAGGGCCCGCATCACCTTGGAGAGGAGTGTACAAGAAGGCTCCAACTGCCACCAGAGGTCCGACATCACCAAGGCAACGGGAGCAATCCAGGCAGGAGTTACCTCACAGCAGAGGTCCCACCTCACAGAAGAGTAAGGAACCCAGCCAGGATCAGACTGTTACAAGAGGGCCCACATCACCAAGGGGATCGGATGCAGGCAGGAGTGGCCTCACACCAGTGTGACCAAATCATAGAAAGGCGAAGAACCCAGAACATGTGGCCTAAAAAAGAGGACCCACATTTCCAAGAGGCTGGGAGTGAGGCAGGCAGGAGGAGCCTCAAAACAGAGGACCCATAGAATAAAAAAGGTGAGGAATCCCGCAGTTGGAACCTCCTAGCATGCGGCAAGGAGCAGCGAGGCTATGGGATCCCGGCCAGTGTGAACTCACAACAGAGGGCCCTCATCATGAAACTGTGAACAACACAGGTGTTGGGACCACAGAACAGAAGGCCCACATTCCCATGGGGTTGGTAACCTGGCAGGAGTGTACTCGCACCACAGGGCACACATCAGAAAATTTTGGGAGCCCAGGAGTTGGGGCCTGACGCGAGAAGGCCCTCATTACCGAGGGGAGGAGACTCCCAGCAGGCACCAAGTCCCAACTGAGGGCCCACGTCGCCAAGGTGACGTGCGTCAGCCAGGCAGGAGTGACCTCACAGCAGAGGGCCTACGTCACAGAAGGGGGAGGAACCCAGCCAGGATAAGACTCTCACCAGAGGGCCCACATCACCAAGGGGATCAGAACCAGGCAGGAGTGGCCTCACACCAGTATGGCCAAATCATAGAAAAGTGAGGAACCCAGAACATATGGCCTAAACCAGAGGACCCACATCAACAAGGGGCTCAGAGTGAGGCAGGCAGGAGGTGTCTCAAACAGAGGGCCCATAAAATAAAAAAGGTGAGGAATCCCGCAGTTGGAACCTCCCAGCAGGCGGCAAGGAGCAGCGAGGCTATGGGATCCCGGCCGGTGTGAACTCACAACAGAGGGCCCTCATCACGAAACTGTGAACAACCCAGCGGTTGGGACCACAGAGCAGAAGGCCCATATTCCCATGTGGTTGGGAACCTGGCAGGAGTGTACTCCCACCAGAGGGCACACATCAGAAGAGTATGGGAGCCCAGGAGTTAGGGCCTGACGCCAGAGGGCCCTCATTACCGAGGGGAGGAGACTCCCAGCAGGCACCAACTGCCAGCTGAGGGCCCACGTTGCCAAGGTGACGTGCGCCAGCCAGGCAGCAGTGACCTCACAGCAGAGTGTCTACGTCACAGAAGGGTGAAGTACCCAGCCAGGATAAGACTCTCACCAGAAGGCCCACATCACCAAGGGAATGGGATCCAGGCAGGAGTGGCCTCACACCAGTGTGGCCAAATCATAGAAAGGTGAGGAACCCAGAACATGTGGCCTAAACCAGAGGACCTAAACCAGAGGACCCACATCTCCAAGGGCCTCGGAGGACTAGCCTCACAACGCAGGGCCCATAGAATAAAAAATGTGAGGAATCCAGCATTTGGAAGCTCCCAGCAGTTGTCCCAGAGCACCGAGGCTATGGGATCCATGCAGGATTGAAGTCACAGCAGAGGGGCCACATCCCGACACTGTGAGCAACCCAGCCGTTGTGACCCCAGAGAAGAAGGCCCAAAACCGCATAGCGATGGGAACCTGGCAGGAGTGTCCTCTCACCACTTAGCACGTATCAGAAAATGTGGGTACCCAGCAGTTAGGGCCTGACACCAGAGTGTCCTCATCACCGAGAGGAGAAGGCTCCCAGCACGCTCCAACTGCCATCACAGGGCCGACGTCACCAAGGCGGGGTGTGCCAGCCAGGCAGGAGTGACCTCAGGGCAGAGGGCCAACCTTACGAAACTCTGAGGAACCCAACCAGGATGAGACTCTCACCAGAGGGCCCAAATCCCCAAGGGGATGGGAACCAGGCAGGAGTGTTCTCACTCCAGTGGGGCCACATCATTGAAAGGCGAGGAACCCACCACATGTGGCCTCAAACCAGAAGACCCACATCAAAAAGGGGCTCAGAGTGAGGCAGGCAGGAAGTGTCTCACAACACACGGCCCATAGAAGAAAAAAGGTAAGGAATCCTGCAGTTGGAAGCTCCAAGCAGGTGGCCCAGAGCACCGAGGGTATGGGATGCATGCCGGAGTGAACTCACAGCAGAGGGCCCACATCCTGACACTGTGAGCAACCCAGCCGTTGGCACCTCAGAACAGAAGGCCCAAATCCGCATGGGGATGGGAACCTGGCAGGAGTGTCATCGCACCAGTGGGCACACATCAGAAAATGTGGGGAGCCCAGCAGTTAGGGCCTGACGCCAGAGGGCCCTCATCACCGACGGGAGGAGGCTCCCAGCACGCTCCAACTGCAACCAGAGGGCCCATGTGGCCAAGGCGACGTGTGCCACCCAGGCAGGAGTGACCTCACAGCAGAGGACCCACCTCCCAGAAGTGTGAGGAATCAAGCCAGGGTCAGACTCTCACCAGAGGGCCCACATCAACAAGAGGATGGGAACCAGTCAGGAGTGTCCTCACACCAGTGGGGTCACATACCTAAAAGGTGAGGCAACCGGCACATGTGGCCTCAAACCAGAGGACCTACATCACAAAGGGGCTTGGAGTGAAGCAGACAGGTGGAGCCTCACAACACAGGGCCCAAAGTATAAAAAAGGGGCGGAATCCAGCATTTGGAACCTCCCAGAGGTCGACCCAAAGCACAGAGGCTATGGGATCTAGGCCTGAGTGAACTAACACCAGAGAACCAACATCACGAAACTGTCAGCAACACAGGCGTTGTGACCACAGAGCAGAAGGCCCACATCCGCATGGGGATGGGAACTTTACAGGAGTGTCCTGGCATCACTGGGCTCAGTCAGAAAACGTGGGGTGCCCAGCAGTTAGAGCCTGATGCCAGAGGGCCCTCATCACCTAGGAGAGGAGGCTCCCAGCAGGCTCCAACTGCCACCAGATGGCGGACATCAACAAGGCAATGGGAGCAAGCCAGGCAGGAGTTACCTCAAGGAAGAGGGCCCACCTCAAAGAAGGGTCAGGAACCCAGCAAGGATCAGACTTTCACCAGAGGGCCCACAACAACAAGGGGATGTGAACCAGGCAGGAGTGTCCTCACACCATTGGGGCCATATCATCGAAAGTTGAGGGACCCAACACACGTGGCCTCAAACCAGAGGACACACATCACCAAGGGTCTGCGAGGGAGGCAGGCAGGAGTAGCCTCAAAACAGAGGGCCCATAGAATAAAAAAGGTGAGGAATCCCGCAGTTGGAACGTCCCAGCAGGTGACAAGGAGCAGTGAGGCTATGGGATCCCAGCCGGTGTGAACTCACAACAGAGGGCCCTCATCATGAAACTGTGAACAACCAAGGCGTTGTGTCCACAGAGCAGAAGGCCCACATTCCCATGGGGTGGGGAACATGGCAGGAGTGTACTCGCACCACAGGGCACACATCAGAAAAGTTTGGGAGCCCAGGAGTTAGGGCCTGACGCCAGAGGGCCCTCATTACCGAAGGGAGGAAACTCCCAGCAGGCACCAAATCCCAACTGAGGGCCCACGTCGCCAAGGTGATGTGCGCTAGCGCCAGGCAGGAGTGACCTCACAGCAGAGGGCATATGTCACAGATGAGTGAGGAACCCAGCCAGGATAAGACTCTCACCAGAGGGCCCACATCACCAAGGGGATCGGAACCAGGCAGAAGTATCCTCACACCAGTGTGGCCAAATAATGGAAAGGTGAGGAACCCAGAACATGTGGCCTAAACCACAGGAACCACATCTCCAAGGTGCTCGGAGTGAGGCAGGCAGGACTAGCCTAACAACACAGGGCCCATAGATTAACAAATGTGAGGAATCCAGCAGTTGGAACCTCGCAGCAGGTGGCCCAGAGCACGGAGGCTATGGGATCCAGGCAGAAGTGAACTCACAGCAGAGGGCCCACATCATGAAACTGTGAGCAACCCAGCCGTTGGGACCTCAGAGCAGAAGGCCCACATCCGCATGGGGATGGGAACCTGGCAGGAGTATCCTCGCACCACTTAGTACGTACTAGAAAATGTGGGTACACAGCAGTTAGGGCCTGACGCCAAAGGGCCCTCATCACTGAGGGGAGGAGGCTCCCAGCCCGCTCCAACTGCCACCAGAGGGCCGACGTCGCCATGGCGGGGTGTGCCAGCCAGGAAGGAATGACCTCAGAGCAGAGGGCCAAGCTCACAGAAGTGTGAGGAACCCAACCAGGATCAGACTCTCACCAGAGGGTCCACATCACCAAGGGGATGCGAACCAGGCAGGAGTGTGCTCACACCAGTGGGGCCACATCATTGAAAGGTGAGGAACCCAGCACATGTGGCTTCAAACCAGAACAGCCACATCAAAAAGGGGCTCGGAGTGAGTCAGGCAGGAGATGTCTCACAACACAGGGCCCATAGAAGAAAAAAGGTGAGGAATCCAGCAGTTGGAAGCTCCAAGCAGGTGGCCCAGGGCACCGAGGCAATGGGATCCATGCCGGAGTGAACTCACAGCAGAGGGCGCACATCCTGACACAGTGAGCAACCCAGCCACTGGGACCTCAGAACAGAAGGTCCAAATCTGCATGGGGATGGGAACCTGGCAGGAGTGTCATCGCACCAGTAGGGCCACATCCCAAAAAGGTGAGGCTAACGGCACACGTGGTCTCAAACCAGAAGACCTACATCACCAAGGGGCTCGGTGTGAGGCAGGCAGGAGGAGCCTCACAACACAGGGCCTAAAGTATAAGAAAGGTGAGGAATCCAGCAGTTGGAACCTCCCAGCAGGCGGCCCAGAGCACAGAGGCTATGGGATCTAGGCCTGAGTGAACTAACACCAGAGAACCAACATCACGAAACTGTGAGCAACCCAGGCGTTGGGACCACAGTGCAGAAGGCCCACATCCCCATAGGGATGGGAACTTACAGGAGTGTCCTGCCATCACTGGGCTCAGTCAGAAAACGTGGGGTGCCAGCACTTAGAGCCTGACGCCAGAGGGCCCTCATCACCTAGGAGAGGAGGCTCCCAGCAGGCTCCAACTGCCACCAGATGGCCGACGTCACCAAGGCAACGGGAGCAAGCCAGGCAGGAGTTACCTCACAGAAGAGGGCCCACCTCAAAGGAGAGTGAGGAACCCAGCAAGGATGAGACTCTCACCAGAGGGCCCACCTCTCCAAGGTGCTCGGAGTGAGGCAGGCAGGACTAGCCTAACAACACAGGGCCCATAGATTAAAAAATGTGAGGAATCCAGCAGTTGAAACCTCGCAGCAAGCGGCCCAGAGCACAGAGTCTATGGGATCCAGGCCAAAGCGAACTCACAGCAGAGGGCCCACATCATGAAACGGTGAGCAACCCAGCCATTGGGACCTCAGAGCAGAAGGCCCACATCCCCATGGGGATGGGAACCTGGCAGGAGTGTCCCAGCACCACTTAGTACGTAATAGAAAATGTGGGTACCCAGCAGTTAGGGCCTGACGCCAAAGGGCCCTCATCACTGTGGGGAGGAGGCTCCCAGCACGTTCCAAATGCCACCAGAGGGCATACGTCGCCAAGGCGAGGTGTGCCAACCAGGCAGGAGTGACCTCAGAGCAGAGGGCCAAGCTCACGGAAGTGTGAGGAACCCAACCAGGATCAGACTCTCACCAGAGGGCCCACAGCACCAAGGGGATGCGAACCAGGCAGGAGTGTGCTCATAACAGTGAGGCCACATCATTGAAAGGTGAGGCACCCAGCACATGTGGCCTCAAACCAAAAGAGCCACATAAAAAGGGGGCTCGGAGTGAGTCAGGCAGGAGATGTCTCACAACACAGGGCCCATAGAAGAAAAAAGGTGAGGAATCCAGCAGTTGGAAGATCCAAGCAGGTGGCCCAGGGCACCGAGGGTATGGGATCCATGCCGAAGTGAACTCACAGCAGAGGGCCCACATCCTGACACTGTGAGCAACCCAGCCGATGGGATCTCAGAACAGAAGGTCCAAATCTGCATGGGGATGGGAACCTGGCAGGAGTGTCATCGCACCAGTAGGGCCACATTCCTAAAAGGTGAGGCAAACGGCACACGTGGTCTCAAACCAGAAGACCTACATCACCAAGGGGCTCGGTGTGAGGCAGGCAGGAGGAGCCTCACAACACAGGGCCCAAAGTATAAGAAAGGTGAGGAATCCAGCACTTGGAACCTCCCAGCAGGTGGCCCAGGGCACAGAGGCTATGGGATCTAGGCCTGAGTGAACTAACACCGGAGTGCCAACATAACGAAACTTTGTGCAACCCAGACGTTGCGACCACAGAGCAGAAGGCCCACATCCCCATGAGAATTGGAAACTTACAGGAGTGTCCTGGCATCACTGGGCTCACATCAGAATTCGTGGGGAGCCCAGCAGTTAGAGCCTGACGCAAGAGGGCCCGCATCACCTTGGAGAGGAGTGTACAAGAAGGCTCCAACTGCCACCAGAGGTCCGACATCACCAAGGCAACGGGAGCAATCCAGGCAGGAGTTACCTCACAGCAGAGGTCCCACCTCACAGAAGAGTAAGGAACCCAGCCAGGATCAGACTGTTACAAGAGGGCCCACATCACCAAGGAGATCGGATGCAGGCAGGAGTGGCCTCACACCAGTGTGACCAAATCATAGAAAGGCGAAGAACCCAGAACATGTGGCCTAAAAAAGAGGACCCACATCTCCAAGAGGCTGGGAGTGAGGCAGGCAGGAGGAGCCTCAAAGCAGAGGACCCATAGAATAAAAAAGGTGAGGAATCCCGCAGTTGGAACCTCCTAGCATGCGGCAAGGAGCAGCGAGGCTATGGGATCCCGGCCAGTGTGAACTCACAACAGAGGGCCCTCATCATGAAACTGTGAACAACACAGGTGTTGGGACCACAGAACAGAAGGCCCACATTCCCATGGGGTTGGTAACCTGTCAGGAGTGTACTCGCACCACAGGGCACACATCAGAAAACTTTGGGAGCCCAGGAGTTGGGGCTTGACGCAGAAGGCCCTCATTACCGAGGGGAGGAGACTCCCAGCAGGCACCAAGTCCCAACTGAGGGCCACGTCGCCAAGGTGACGTGCATCAGCCAGGCAGGAGTGACCTCACAGCAGAGGGCCTACGTCACAGAAGGGGGAGGAACCCAGCCAGGATAAGACTCTCATCAGAGGGCCCACATCACCAAGGGGATCAGAACCAGGCAGGAGTGGCCTCACACCAGTATGGCCAAATCATAGAAAAGTGAGGAACCCAGAACATATGGCCTAAACCAGAGGACCCACATCAACAAGGGGCTCAGAGTGAGGCAGGTAGGAGGTGTCTCAAACAGAGGGCCCATAAAATAAAAAAGGTGAGGAATCCCGCAGTTGGAACCTCCCAGCAGGCGGCAAGGAGCAGCGAGGCTATGGGATCCCGGCCGGTGTGAACTCACAACAGAGGGCCCTCATCACGAAACTGTGAACAACCCAGCGGTTGGGACCACAGAGCAGAAGGCCCATATTCCCATGTGGTTGGGAACCAGGCAGGAGTGTTCTCACTCCAGTGGGGCCACATCATTGAAAGGCGAGGAACCCACCACATGTGGCCTCAAACCAGAAGACCCACATCAACAAGGGGCTCAGAGTGAGGCAGGCAGGAAGTGTCTCACAACACACGGCCCATAGAAGAAAAAAGGTAAGGAATCCTGCAGTTGGAAGCTCCAAGCAGGTGGCCCAGAGCACCGAGGGTATGGGATGCATGCCGGAGTGAACTCACAGCAGAGGGCCCACATCCTGACACTGTGAGCAACCCAGCCGTTGGCACCTCAGAACAGAAGGCCCAAATCCGCATGGGGATGGGAACCTGGCAGGAGTGTCATCGCACCAGTGGGCACACATCAGAAAATGTGGGGAGCCCAGCAGTTAGGGCCTGACGCCAGAGGGCCCTCATCACCGACGGGAGGAGGCTCCCAGCACGCTCCAACTGCAACCAGAGGGCCCATGTGGCCAAGGAGACGTGTGCCACCCAGGCAGGAGTGACCTCACAGCAGAGGACCTACCTCCCAGAAGTGTAAGGAATCAAGCCAGAGTCAGACTCTCACCAGAGGGCCCACATCAACAAGAGGATGGGAACCAGTCAGGAGTGTCCTCACACCAGTGGGGTCACATACCTAAAAGGTGAGGCAACCGGCACATGTGGCCTCAAACCAGAGGACCTACATCACAAAGGGGCTTGGAGTGAAGCAGACAGGTGGAGCCTCACAACACAGGGCCCAAAGTATAAAAAAGGGGCGGAATCCAGCATTTGGAACCTCCCAGAGGTCGACCCAAAGCACAGAGGCTATGGGATCTAGGCCTGAGTGAACTAACACCAGAGAACCAACATCACGAAACTGTCAGCAACACAGGCGTTGTGACCACAGAGCAGAAGGCCCACATCCGCATGGGGATGGGAACTTTACAGGAGTGTCCTGGCATCACTGGGCTCAGTCAGAAAACGTGGGGTGCCCAGCAGTTAGAGCCTGATGCCAGAGGGCCCTCATCACCTAGGAGAGGAGGCTCCCAGCAGGGCTCCAACTGCCACCAGATGGCGGACATCACCAAGGCAATGGGAGCAAGCCAGGCAGGAGTTACCTCAAGGAAGAGGGCCCACCTCAAAGAAGGGTCAGGAACCCAGCAAGGATCAGACTTTCACCAGAGGGCCCACAACAACAAGGGGATGTGAACCAGGCAGGAGTGTCCTCACACCATTGGGGCCATATCATCGAAAGGTGAGGGACCCAACACACGTGGCCTCAAACCAGAGGACACACATCACCAAGGGTCTGCGAGGGAGGCAGGCAGGAGTAGCCTCAAAACAGAGGGCCCATAGAATAAAAAAGGTGAGGAATCCCGCAGTTGGAACGTCCCAGCAGGTGACAAGGAGCAGCGAGGCTATGGGATCCCGGCCGGTGTGAACTCACAACAGAGGGCCCTCATCATGAAACTGTGAACAACCAAGGCGTTGTGTCCACAGAGCAGAAGGCCCACATTCCCATGGGGTTGGGAACATGGCAGGAGTGTACTCGCACCACAGGGCACACATCAGAAAAGTTTGGGAGCCCAGGAGTTAGGGCCTGACGCCAGAGGGCCCTCATTACCGAAGGGAGGAAACTCCCAGCAGGCACCAAATCCCAACTGAGGGCCCACGTCGCCAAGGTGATGTGCGCTAGCGCCAGGCAGGAGTGACCTCACAGCAGAGGGCAAACGTCACAGATGGGTGAGGAACCCAGCCAGGATAAGACTCTCACCAGAGGGCCCACATCACCAAGGGGATCGGAACCAGGCAGAAGTATCCTCACACCAGTGTGGCCAAATAATGGAAAGGTGAGGAACCCAGAACATGTGGCCTAAACCACAGGAACCACATCTCCAAGGTGCTCGGAGTGAGGCAGGCAGGACTAGCCTAACAACACAGGGCCCATAGATTAACAAATGTGAGGAATCCAGCAGTTGGAACCTCGCAGCAGGCGGCCCAGAGCACGGAGTCTATGGGATCCAGGCCGAACTGAACTCACAGCAGAGGGCCCACATCATGAAACTGTGAGCAACCCAGCCGTTGGGACCTCAGAGCAGAAGGCCCACATCCGCATGGGGATGGGAACCTGGCAGGAGTATCCTCGCACCACTTATTACGTACTAGAAAATGTGGGTACCCAGCAGTTAGGGCCTGACGCCAAAGGGCCCTCATCACTGAGGGGAGGAGGCTCCCAGCATGCTCCATCTGCCACCAGAGGGCCGACGTCGCCACGGCGGGGTGTGCCAGCCAGGAAGGAATGACCTCAGAGCAGAGGGCCAAGCTCACAGAAGTGTGAGGAACCCAACCAGGATCAGACTCTCACCAGAGGGTCCACATCACCAAGGGGATGCGAACCAGGCAGGAGTGTGCTCACACCAGTGGGGCCACATCATTGAAAGGTGAGGAACCCAGCACATGTGGCTTCAAACCAGAACAGCCACATCAAAAAGGGGCTCGGAGTGAGTCAGGCAGTAGATGTCTCACAACACAGGGCCCATAGAAGAAAAAAGGTGAGGAATCCAGCAGTTGGAAGCTCCAAGCAGGTGGCCCAGGGCACCGAGGCAATGGGATCCATGCCGGAGTGAACTCACAGCAGAGGGCGCACATCCTGACACTGTGAGCAACCCAGCCACTGGGACCTCAGAACAGAAGGTCCAAATCTGCATGGGGATGGGAACCTGGCAGGAGTGTCATCGCACCAGTAGGGCCACATCCCAAAAAGGTGAGGCTAACGGCACACGTGGTCTCAAACCAGAAGACCTACATCACCAAGGGGCTCGGTGTGAGGCAGGCAGGAGGAGCCTCACAACACAGGGCCTAAAGTATAAGAAAGGTGAGGAATCCAGCAGTTGGAACCTCCCAGCAGGCGGCCCAGAGCACAGAGGCTATGGGATCTAGGCCTGAGTGAACTAACACCAGAGAACCAACATCACGAAACTGTGAGCAACCCAGGCGTTGGGACCACAGAGCAGAAGGCCCACATCCCCATAGGGATGGGAACTTACAGGAGTGTCCTGCCATCACTGGGCTCAGTCAGAAAACGTGGGGTGCCAGCACTTAGAGCCTGACGCCAGAGGGCCCTCATCACCTAGGAGAGGAGGCTCCCAGCAGGCTCCAACTGCCACCAGATGGCCGACGTCACCAAGGCAACGGGAGCAAGCCAGGCAGGAGTTACCTCACAGAAGAGGGCCCACCTCAAAGGAGAGTGAGGCACCCAGCAAGGATGAGACTCTCACCAGAGGGCCCACCTCTCCAAGGTGCTCGGAGTGAGGCAGGCAGGACTAGCCTAACAACACAGGGCCCATAGATTAAAAAATGTGAGGAATCCAGCAGTTGAAACCTCGCAGCAAGCGGCCCAGAGCACAGAGTCTATGGGATCCAGGCCACAGCGAACTCACAGCACAGGGCCCACATCATGAAACTGTGAGCAACCCAGCCATTGGGACCTCAGAGCAGAAGGCCCACATCCCCATGGGGATGGGAACCTGGCAGGAGTGTCCCAGCACCACTTAGTACGTAATAGAAAATGTGAGTACCCAGCAGTTAGGGCCTGACGCCAAAGGGCCCTCATCACTGTGGGGAGGAGGCTCCCAGCACGTTCCAAATGCCACCAGAGGGCCTACGTCGCCAAGGCGAGGTGTGCCAACCAGGCAGGAGTGACCTCAGAGCAGAGGGCCAAGCTCACGGAAGTGTGAGGAACCCAACCAGGATCAGACTCTCACCAGAGGGCCCACAGCACCAAGGGGATGCGAACCAGGCAGGAGTGTGCTCATAACAGTGAGGCCACATCATTGAAAGGTGAGGCACCCAGCACATGTGGCCTCAAACCAAAAGAGCCACATAAAAAGGGGGCTCGGAGTGAGTCAGGCAGGAGATGTCTCACAACACAGGGCCCATAGTAGAAAAAAGGTGAGGAATCCAGCAGTTGGAAGCTCCAAGCAGGTGGCCCAGGGCACCGAGGCAGTGGGATCCATGCCGGAGTGAACTCACAGCAGAGGGCGCACATCCTGACACTGTGAGCAACCCAGCCGCTGGGACCTCAGAACAGAAGGTCCAAACCTGCATGGGGATGGGAACCTGGCAGGAGTGTCATCGCACCAGTAGGGCCACATCCCTTAAAGTTGAGGCAAACGGCACACGTGGTCTCAAACCAGAAGACCTACATCACCAAGGGGCTCGGTGTGAGGCAGGCAGGAGGAGCCTCACAACACAGGGCCCAAAGTATAAGAAAGGTGAAGAATCCAGCAGTTGGAACCTCCCAGCAGGCGGCCCAGAGCACAGAGGCTATGGGATCTAGGCCTGAGTGAACTAACACCGGAGTGCCAACATAACGAAACTGTGAGCAACCCAGACGTTGAGACCACAGAGCAGAAGGCCCACATCCCCATGAGGATTGGAACCTTACAGGAGTGTCCTGGCATCACTGGGCTCACATCAGAAATCGTGGGGAGCCCAGCAGTTAGAGCCTGACGTAAGAGGGCCCTCATCACCTTGGAGAGGAGGGTACAAGAAGGCTCCAACTGCCACCAGAGGTCCGACGTCACCAAGGCAACGGGAGCAAGCCAGGCAGGAGTGGCCTCACACCACTGTGGCCAAATCATAGAAAGGTGAGGAACCCAGAACATGTAGCCTAAACAAGAGGACCCACATCTCCAAGAGGCTGGGAGTGAGGCAGGAAGGAGGAGCCTCCAAACAGTGGACCCATAGAATAAAAAAGGTAAGGAATCCCGCAGTTGGTACCTCCTAGCATGCGGCAAGGAGCAGCGAGGCTATGGGATCCCGGCCATTGTGAACTCACAACAGAGGGCCCTCATCATGAAACTGTGAACAACATAGGTGTTGGGACCACAGAACAGAAGGCCCACATTCCCATGGGGTTGGTAACCTGGCAGGAGTGTACTCGCACCACAGGGCACACATCAGAAAACTTTGGGAGCCCAGGAGTTGGGGCCTGACGCCAGAAGGCCCTCATTACCGAGGGGAGGAGACTCCCAGCAGGCACCAAGTCCCAACTGAGGGCCCACGTCGCCAAGGTGACGTGCGTCAGCCAGGCAGGAGTGACCTCACAGCAGAGGGCCTACATCACAGAAGGGGGAGGAACCCAGCCAGGATAAGACTCTCACCAGAGGGCCCACATCACCAAGGGGATCAGAACCAGGCAGGAGTGGCCTCACACCAGTATGGCCAAATCATAGAAAAGTGAGGAACCCAGAACATATGGCCTAAACCAGTGGACCCACATCAACAAGGGGCTCAGAGTGAGGCAGGTAGGAGGTGTCTCAAACAGAGGGCCCATAAAATAAAAAAGGTGAGGAATCCCGCAGTTGGAACCTCCCAGCAGGCGGCAAGGAGCAGCGAGGCTATGGGATCCCGGCCGGTGTGAACTCACAACAGAGGGCCCTCATCACGAAACTGTGAAAAACCCAGCGGTTGGGACCACAGAGCAGAAGGCCCATATTCCCATGTGGTTGGGAACCTGGCAGGAGTGTACTCCCACCAGAGGGCACACATCAGAAGAGTATGGGAGCCCAGGAGTTAGGGCCTGACGCCAGAGGACCCTCATTACAGAGGGGAGGAGACTCCCAGCAGGCACCAACTCCCAGCTGAGGGCCCACGTCGCCAAGGTGACGTGCGCCAGCCAGGCAGCAGTGACCTCACAGCAGAGTGTGTACGTCACAGAAGGGTGAAGTACCCAGCCAGGATAAGACTCTCACCAGAAGGCCCACATCACCAAGGGAATGGGATCCAGGCAGGAGTGGCCTCACACCAGTGTGGCCAAATCATAGAAAGGTGAGGAACCCAGAACATGTGGCCTAAACCAGAGGACCTAAACCAGAGGACCCACATCTCCAAGGGGCTCGGAGGACTAGCCTCACAACGCAGGGCCCATAGAATAAAAAATGTGAGGAATCCAGCAGTTGGAAGCACCAAGCACTTGTCCCAGAGCACCGAGGCAATGGGATCCATGCCGGATTGAAGTCACAGCAGAGGGGCCACATCCTGACACTGTGAGCAACCCAGCCGTTGTGACCCCAGAGAAGAAGGCCCAAAACCGCATGGGGATGGGTACCTGGCAGTAGTGTCCTCTCACCACTTAACACGTATCAGAAAATGTGGGTACCCAGCAGTTAGGGCCTGACACCAGAATGTCCTCATCACCGAGAGGAGAAGGCTCCCAGCACGCTCCAACTGCCGCCAGAGGGCCGACGTCACCAAGGCGGGGTGTGCCAGCCAGGCAGGAATGACCTCAGGGCAGAGGGCCAACCTTACGAAACTCTGAGGAACCCAACCAGGATGAGACTCTCACCAGAGGGCCCACATCCCCAAGGGGATGGGAACCAGGCAGGAGTGTTCTCACTCCAGTGGGGCCACATCATTGAAAGGCGAGGAACCCACCACATGTGGCCTCAAACCAGAAGACCCACATCAACAAGGGGCTCAGAGTGAGGCATGCAGGAAGTGTCTCACAACACACGGCCCATAGAAGAAAAAAGGTAAGGAATCCTGCAGTTGGAAGCTCCAAGCAGGTGGCCCAGAGCACCGAGGGTATGGGATGCATGCCGGAGTGAACTCACAGCAGAGGGCCCACATCCTGACGCTGTGAGCAACCCAGCCGTTGGCACCTCAGAACAGAAGGCCCAAATCCGCATGGGGATGGGAACCTGGCAGGAGTGTCATCGCACCAGTGGTCACATATCAGAAAATGTGGGGAGCCCAGCAGTTAGGGCCTGACGCCAGAGGGCCCTCATCACCGACGGGAGGAGGCTCCCAGCACGCTCCAACTGCAACCAGAGGGCCCATGTGGCCAAGGCGACATATGCCACCCAGGCAGGAGTGACCTCACAGCAGAGGACCCACCTCCCAGAAGTGTGAGGAATCAAGCCAGGGTCAGACTCTCACCAGAGGGCCCACATCAACAAGAGGATGGGAACCAGTCAGGAGTGTCCTCACACCAGTGGGGTCACATACCTAAAAGGTGAGGCAACCGGCACATGTGGCCTCAAACCAGAGGACCTAAATCACCAAGGGGCTTGGAGTGAGGCAGGCAGGAGGAGCCTTACACACAGGGCCCAAAGTATAAAAAAGGGGCGGAATCCAGCAGTTGGAACCTCCCAGCAGTCGCGCCAGAGCACAGAGGCTATGGGATCTAGGCCTGAGTGAACTAACACCAGAGAACCAACATCACGAAACTGTGAGCAACCCAGGCGATGGGACCACAGAGCAGAAGGCCCACATCCGCATGGGGATGGGAACCTTACAGGAGTGTCCTGGCATCACTGGGCTCAGTCAGAAAACGTGGGGTGCCCAGCAGTTAGAGCCTGATGCCAGAGGGCCCTCATCACCTAGGAGAGGAGGCTCCCAGCAGGCTCCAACTGCCACCAGATGGCCGACGTCACCAAGGCAATGGGAGCAAGCCAGGCAGGAGTTACCTCACAGAAGAGGGCCCACCTCAAAGAAGGGTCAGGAACCCAGCAAGGATCAGACTTTCACCAGAGGGCCCACAACAACAAGGGGATGTGAACCAGGCAGGAGTGTCCTCACACCATTGGGGCCATATCATCGAAAGGTGAGGGACCCAACACACGTGGCCTCAAACCAGAGGACACACATCACCAAGGGTCTGCGAGGGAGGCAGGCAGGAGTAGCCTCAAAACAGAGGGCCCATAGAATGAAAAAAGGTGAGGAATCCCGCAGTTGGAACGTCCCAGCCGGTGGCAAGGAGCAGCGAGGCTATGGGATCCCGGCCGGTGTGAACTCACAACAGAGGGCCCTCATCATGAAACTGTGAACAACCCAGGCGTTGAGTCCACAGAGCAGAAGGCCCACATTCCCATGGGGTTGGCAACTTGGCAGGAGTGTACTCGCACCACAGGGCACACATCAGAAAAGTTTGGGAGCCCAGGAGTTAGGGCCTGACGCCAGAGGGCCCTCATTACCGAAAGGAGGAAACTCCCAGCAGGCACCAAATCCCAACTGAGGGCCCACGTCGCCAAGGTGACGTGCGCTAGCCAGGCAGGAGTGACCTCACAGAAGAGGGCAAATGTCACAGAAGGGTGAGGAACCCAGCCAGGATAAGACTCTCACCAGAGGGCCCACATCACCAAGGGGATCGGAACCAGGCAGAAGTATCCTCACACCAGTGTGGCCAAATAATGGAAAGGTGAGGAACCCAGAACATGTGGCCTAAACCACAGGAACCACATCTCCAAGGTGCTCGGAGTGAGGCAGGCAGGACTAGCCTAACAACACAGGGCCCATAGATTAAAAAATGTGAGGAATCCAGCAGTTGGAACCTCGCAGCAGGCGGCCCAGAGCACGGAGTCTATGGGATGCAGGCCGAAGTGAACTCACAGCAGAGGGCCCACATCATGAAACTGTGAGCAACCCAGCCGTTGGGACCTCAGAGCAGAAGGCCCACATCCCCATGTGGATGGGAACCTGGCAGGACTATCCTCGCACCACTTAGTACGTACTAGAAAATGTGGGTACCCAGCAGTTAGGGCCTGACACCAAAGGGCCCTCATCACTGAGGGGAGGAGGCTCCCAGCCCACTCCAACTGCCACCAGAGGGCCGACGTCGCCACGGCTGGGTGTTCCAGCCAGGAAGGAATGACCTCAGAGCAGAGAGCCAAACTCACAGAAGTGTGAGGAACCCAACCAGGATCAGACTCTCACCAGAGGGTCCACATCACCAAGGGGATGCGAACCAGGCAGGAGTGTGCTCACACCAGTGGGGCCACATCATTGAAAGGTGAGGAACCCAGCACATGTGGCTTCAAACCAGAACAGCCACATCAAAAAGGGGCTCGGAGTGAGTCAGGCAGGAGATGTCTCACAACACAGGGCCCATAGAAGAAAAAAGGTGAGGAATCCAGCAGTTGGAAGCTCCAAGCAGGTGGCCCAGGGCACCGAGGCAATGGGATCCATGCCGGAGTGAACTCACAGCAGAGGGCGCACATCCTGACACTGTGAGCAACCCAGCCGCTGGGACC
Organism: Delphinapterus leucas; assembly: GCF_059928025.1. Classification (NCBI taxonomy): domain Eukaryota; kingdom Metazoa; phylum Chordata; class Mammalia; order Artiodactyla; family Monodontidae; genus Delphinapterus; species Delphinapterus leucas. The sequence goes on from NW_028322239.1 coordinate 11,642,561, forward strand.
TCAGAACAGAAGGTCCAAACCTGCATGGGGATGGGAACCTGGCAGGAGTGTCATCGCACCAGTAGGGCCACATCCCTAAAAGGTGAGGCAAACGGCACACGTGGTCTCAAACCAGAAGACCTACATCACCAAGGGGCTCGGTGTGAGGCAGGCAGGAGGAGCCTCACAACACAGGGCCCAAAGTATAAGAAAGGTGAGGAATCCAGCAGTTGGAACCTCCCAGCAGGCGGCCCAGAGCACAGAGGCTATGGGATCTAGGCCTGAGTGAACTAACACCGGAGTGCCAACATAACGAAATTGTGAGCAACCCAGACGTTGAGACCACAGAGCAGAAGGCCCACATCCCCATGAGGATTGGAACCTTACAGGAGTGTCCTGGCATCACTGGGCTCACATCAGAAATCGTGGGGAGCCCAGCAGTTAGAGCCTGACGTAAGAGGGCCCTCATCACCTTGGAGAGGAGGGTACAAGAAGGCTCCAACTGCCACCAGAGGTCCGACGTCACCAAGGCAACGGGAGCAAGTCAGGCAGGAGTGGCCTCACACCACTGTGGCCAAATCATAGAACGGTGAGGAACCCAGAACATGTGGCCTAAACAAGAGGACCCACATCTCCAAGGGGCTGGGAGTGAGGCAGGCAGGAGGAGCCTCCAAACAGTGGACCCATAGAATAAAAAAGGTGAGGAATCCCGCAGTTGGAACCTCCTAGCATGCGGCAAGGAGCAGCGAGGCTATGGGATTCCGGCCAGTGTGAACTCACAACAGAGGGCCCTCATCATGAAACTGTGAACAACATAGGTGTTGGGACCACAGAACAGAAGGCCCACATTCCCATGGGGTTGGTAACCTGGCAGGAGTGTACTCGCACCACAGGGCACACATCAGAAAACTTTGGGAGCCCAGGAGTTGGGGCCTGACGCCAGAAGGCCCTCATTACCGAGGGGAGGAGACTCCCAGCAGGCACCAAGTCCCAACTGAGGGCCCACGTCGCCAAGGTGACGTGCGTCAGCCAGGCAGGAGTGACCTCACAGCAGAGGGCCTACGTCACAGAAGGGGGAGGAACCCAGCCAGGATAAGACTCTCACCAGAGGGCCCACATCACCAAGGGGATCAGAACCAGGCAGGAGTGGCCTCACACCAGTATGGCCAAATCATAGAAAAGTGAGGAACCCAGAACATATGGCCTAAACCAGAGGACCCACATCAACAAGGGGCTCAGAGTGAGGCAGGTAGGAGGTGTCTCAAACAGAGGGCCCATAAAATAAAAAAGGTGAGGAATCCCGCAGTTGGAACCTCCCAGCAGGCGGCAAGGAGCAGCGAGGCTATGGGATCCCGGCCGGTGTGAACTCACAACAGAGGGCCCTCATCACGAAACTGTGAACAACCCAGCGGTTGGGACCACAGAGCAGAAGGCCCATATTCCCATGTGGTTGGGAACCTGGCAGGAGTGTACTCCCACCAGAGGGCACACATCAGAAGAGTATGGGAGCCCAGGAGTTAGGGCCTGACGCCAGAGGACCCTCATTACCGAGGGGAGGAGACTCCCAGCAGGCACCAACTCCCAGCTGAGGGCCCACGTCGCCAAGGTGACGTGCGCCAGCCAGGCAGCAGTGACCTCACAGCAGAGTGTCTACGTCACAGAAGGGTGAAGTACCCAGCCAGGATAAGACTCTCACCAGAAGGCCCACATCACCAAGGGAATGGGATCCAGGCAGGAGTGGCCTCACACCAGTGTGGCCAAATCATAGAAAGGTGAGGAACCCAGAACATGTGGCCTAAACCAGAGGACCTAAACCAGAGGACCCACATCTCCAAGGGGCTCGGAGGACTAGCCTCACAACGCAGGGCCCATAGAATAAAAAATGTGAGGAATCCAGCAGTTGGAAGCTCCAAGCACTTGTCCCAGAGCACCGAGGCAATGGGATCCATGCCGGATTGAAGTCACAGCAGAGGGGCCACATCCTGACACTGTGAGCAACCCAGCCGTTGTGACCCCAGAGAAGAAGGCCCAAAACCGCATGGGGATGGGTACCTGGCAGTAGTGTCCTCTCACCACTTAACACGTATCAGAAAATGTGGGTACCCAGCAGTTAGGGCCTGACACCAGAATGTCCTCATCACCGAGAGGAGAAGGCTCCCAGCACGCTCCAACTGCCGCCAGAGGGCCGACGTCACCAAGGCGGGGTGTGCCAGCCAGGCAGGAGTGACCTCAGGGCAGAGGGCCAACCTTACGAAACTCTGAGGAACCCAACCAGGATGAGACTCTCACCAGAGGGCCCACATCCCCAAGGGGATGGGAACCAGGCAGGAGTGTTCTCACTCCAGTGGGGCCACATCATTGAAAGGCGAGGAACCCACCACATGTGGCCTCAAACCAGAAGACCCACATCAACAAGGGGCTCAGAGTGAGGCATGCAGGAAGTGTCTCACAACACACGGCCCATAGAAGAAAAAAGGTAAGGAATCCTGCAGTTGGAAGCTCCAAGCAGGTGGCCCAGAGCACCGAGGGTATGGGATGCATGCCGGAGTGAACTCACAGCAGAGGGCCCACATCCTGACGTTGTGAGCAACCCAGCCGTTGGCACCTCAGAACAGAAGGCCCAAATCCGCATGGGGATGGGAACCTGGCAGGAGTGTCATCGCACCAGTGGGCACACATCAGAAAATGTGGGGAGCCCAGCAGTTAGGGCCTGACGCCAGAGGGCCCTCATCACCGACGGGAGGGGGCTCCCAGCACGCTCCAACTGCAACCAGAGGGCCCATGTGGCCAAGGCGACATGTGCCACCCAGGCAGGAGTGACCTCACAGCAGAGGACCCACCTCCCAGAAGTGTGAGGAATCAAGCCAGGGTCAGACTCTCACCAGAGGGCCCACATCAACAAGAGGATGGGAACCAGTCAGGAGTGTCCTCACACCAGTGGGGTCACATACCTAAAAGGTGAGGCAACCGGCACATGTGGCCTCAAACCAGAGGACCTACATCACCAAGGGGCTTGGAGTGAGGCAGGCAGGAGGAGCCTCACACACAGGGCCCAAAGTATAAAAAAGGGGCGGAATCCAGCAGTTGGAACCTCCCAGCAGTCGTGCCAGAGCACAGAGGCTATGGGATCTAGGCCTGAGTGAACTAACACCAGAGAACCAACATCACGAAACTGTGAGCAACCCAGGCGATGGGACCACAGAGCAGAAGGCCCACATCCGCATGGGGATGGGAACCTTACAGGAGTGTCCTGGCATCACTGGGCTCAGTCAGAAAACGTGGGGTGCCCAGCAGTTAGAGCCTGATGCCAGAGGGCCCTCATCACCTAGGAGAGGAGGCTCCCAGCAGGCTCCAACTGCCACCAGATGGCCGACGTCACCAAGGCAATGGGAGCAAGCCAGGCAGGAGTTACCTCACAGAAGAGGGCCCACCTCAAAGAAGGGTCAGGAACCCAGCAAGGATCAGACTTTCACCAGAGGGCCCACAACAACAAGGGGATGTGAACCAGGCAGGAGTGTCCTCACACCATTGGGGCCATATCATCGAAAGGTGAGGGACCCAACACACGTGGCCTCAAACCAGAGGACACACATCACCAAGGGTCTGCGAGGGAGGCAGGCAGGAGTAGCCTCAAAACAGAGGGCCCATAGAATGAAAAAAGGTGAGGAATCCCGCAGTTGGAACGTCCCAGCCGGTGGCAAGGAGCAGCGAGGCTATGGGATCCCGGCCGGTGTGAACTCACAACAGAGGGCCCTCATCATGAAACTGTGAACAACCCAGGCGTTGAGTCCACAGAGCAGAAGGCCCACATTCCCATGGGGTTGGCAACTTGGCAGGAGTGTACTCGCACCACAGGGCACACATCAGAAAAGTTTGGGAGCCCAGGAGTTAGGGCCTGACGCCAGAGGGCCCTCATTACCGAAAGGAGGAAACTCCCAGCAGGCACCAAATCCCAACTGAGGGCCCACGTCGCCAAGGTGACGTGCGCTAGCCAGGCAGGAGTGACCTCACAGAAGAGGGCAAATGTCACAGAAGGGTGAGGAACCCAGCCAGGATAAGACTCTCACCAGAGGGCCCACATCACCAAGGGGATCGGAACCAGGCAGAAGTATCCTCACACCAGTGTGGCCAAATAATGGAAAGGTGAGGAACCCAGAACATGTGGCCTAAACCACAGGAACCACATCTCCAAGGTGCTCGGAGTGAGGCAGGCAGGACTAGCCTAACAACACAGGGCCCATAGATTAAAAAATGTGAGGAATCCAGCAGTTGGAACCTCGCAGCAGGCGGCCCAGAGCACGGAGTCTATGGGATGCAGGCCGAAGTGAACTCACAGCAGAGGGCCCACATCATGAAACTGTGAGCAACCCAGCCGTTGGGACCTCAGAGCAGAAGGCCCACATCCCCATGTGGATGGGAACCTGGCAGGACTATCCTCGCACCACTTAGTACGTACTAGAAAATGTGGGTACCCAGCAGTTAGGGCCTGACACCAAAGGGCCCTCATCACTGAGGGGAGGAGGCTCCCAGCCCACTCCAACTGCCACCAGAGGGCCGACGTCGCCACGGCTGGGTGTTCCAGCCAGGAAGGAATGACCTCAGAGCAGAGAGCCAAACTCACAGAAGTGTGAGGAACCCAACCAGGATCAGACTCTCACCAGAGGGTCCACATCACCAAGGGGATGCGAACCAGGCAGGAGTGTGCTCACACCAGTGGGGCCACATCATTGAAAGGTGAGGAACCCAGCACATGTGGCTTCAAACCAGAACAGCCACATCAAAAAGGGGCTCGGAGTGAGTCAGGCAGGAGATGTCTCACAACACAGGGCCCATAGAAGAAAAAAGGTGAGGAATCCAGCAGTTGGAAGCTCCAAGCAGGTGGCCCAGGGCACCGAGGCAATGGGATCCATGCCGGAGTGAACTCACAGCAGAGGGCGCACATCCTGACACTGTGAGCAACCCAGCCGCTGGGACCTCAGAACAGAAGGTCCAAACCTGCATGGGGATGGGAACCTGGCAGGAGTGTCATCGCACCAGTAGGGCCACATCCCTAAAAGGTGAGGCAAACGGCACACGTGGTCTCAAACCAGAAGACCTACATCACCAAGGGGCTCGGTGTGAGGCAGGCAGGAGGAGCCTCACAACACAGGGCCCAAAGTATAAGAAAGGTGAGGAATCCAGCAGTTGGAACCTCCCAGCAGGCGGCCCAGAGCACAGAGGCTATGGGATCTAGGCCTGAGTGAACTAACACCGGAGTGCCAACATAACGAAACTGTGAGCAACCCAGACGTTGAGACCACAGAGCAGAAGGCCCACATCCCCATGAGGATTGGAACCTTACAGGAGTGTCCTGGCATCACTGGGCTCACATCAGAAATCGTGGGGAGCCCAGCAGTTAGAGCCTGACGTAAGAGGGCCCTCATCACCTTGGAGAGGAGGGTACAAGAAGGCTCCAACTGCCACCAGAGGTCCGACGTCACCAAGGCAACGGGAGCAAGCCAGGCAGGAGTGGCCTCACACCACTGTGGCCAAATCATAGAAAGGTGAGGAACCCAGAACATGTGGCCTAAACAAGAGGACCCACATCTCCAAGGGGCTGGGAGTGAGGCAGGCAGGAGGAGCCTCCAAACAGTGGACCCATAAAATAAAAAAGGTGAGGAATCCCGCAGTTGGAACCTCCTAGCATGCGGCAAGGAGCAGCGAGGCTATGGGATCCCAGCCAGTGTGAACTCACAACAGAGGGCCCTCATCATGAAACTGTGAACAACATAGGTGTTGGGACCACAGAACAGAAGGCCCACATTCCCATGGGGTTGGTAAACTGGCAGGAGTGTACTCGCACCACAGGGCACACATCAGAAAACTTTGGGAGCCCAGGAGTTGGGGCCTGACGCCAGAAGGCCCTCATTACCGAGGGGAGGAGACTCCCAGCAGGCACCAAGTCCCAACTGAGGGCCCACGTCGCCAAGGTGACGTGCGTCAGCCAGGCAGGAGTGACCTCACAGCAGAGGGCCTACGTCACAGAAGGGGGAGGAACCCAGCCAGGATAAGACTCTCACCAGAGGGCCCACATCACCAAGGGGATCAGAACCAGGCAGGAGTGGCCTCACACCAGTATGGCCAAATCATAGAAAAGTGAGGAACCCAGAACATATGGCCTAAACCAGAGGACCCACATCAACAAGGGGCTCAGAGTGAGGCAGGTAGGAGGTGTCTCAAACAGAGGGCCCATAAAATAAAAAAGGTGAGGAATCCCGCAGTTGGAACCTCCCAGCAGGCGGCAAGGAGCAGCGAGGCTATGGGATCCCGGCCGGTGTGAACTCACAACAGAGGGCCCTCATCAGGAAACTGTGAAAAACCCAGCGGTTGGGACCACAGAGCAGAAGGCCCATATTCCCATGTGGTTGGGAACCTGGCAGGAGTGTACTCCCACCAGAGGGCACACATCAGAAGAGTATGGGAGCCCAGGAGTTAGGGCCTGACGCCAGAGGACCCTCATTACCGAGGGGAGGAGACTCCCAGCAGGCACCAACTCCCAGCTGAGGGCCCACGTCGCCAAGGTGACGTGCGCCAGCCAGGTAGCAGTGACCTCACAGCAGAGTGTCTACGTCACAGAAGGGTGAAGTACCCAGCCAGGATAAGACTCTCACCAGAAGGCCCACATCACCAAGGGAATGGGATCCAGGCAGGAGTGGCCTCACACCAGTGTGGCCAAATCATAGAAAGGTGAGGAACCCAGAACATGTGGCCTAAACCAGAGGACCCACATCTCCAAGGGGCTCGGAGGACTAGCCTCACAACGCAGGGCCCATAGAATAAAAAATGTGAGGAATCCAGCAGTTGGAAGCTCCAAGCAGTTGTCCCAGAGCACCGAGGCAATGGGATCCATGCCGGATTGAAGTCACAGCAGAGGGGCCACATCCTGACACTGTGAGCAACCCAGCCGTTGTGACCCCAGAGAAGAAGGCCCAAAACCGCATGGGGATGGGTACCTGGCAGTAGTGTCCTCTCACCACTTAACACGTATCAGAAAATGTGGGTACCCAGCAGTTAGGGCCTGACACCAGAATGTCCTCATCACCGAGAGGAGAAGGCTCCCAGCACGCTCCAACTGCCGCCAGAGGGCCGACGTCACCAAGGCGGGGTGTGCCAGCCAGGCAGGAGTGACCTCAGGGCAGAGGGCCAACCTTACGAAACTCTGAGGAACCCAACCAGGATGAGACTCTCACCAGAGAGCCCACATCCCCAAGGGGATGGGAACCAGGCAGGAGTGTTCTCACTCCAGTGGGGCCACATCATTGAAAGGCGAGGAACCCACCACATGTGGCCTCAAACCAGAAGACCCACATCAACAAGGGGCTCAGAGTGAGGCAGGCAGGAAGTGTCTCACAACACACGGCCCATAGAAGAAAAAAGGTAAGGAATCCTGCAGTTGGAAGCTCCAAGCAGGTGGCCCAGAGCACCGAGGGTATGGGATGCATGCCGGAGTGAACTCACAGCAGAGGGCCCACATCCTGACGCTGTGAGCTACCCAGCCGTTGGCACCTCAGAACAGAAGGCCCAAATCCGCATGGGGATGGGAACCTGGCAGGAGTGTCATCGCACCAGTGGGCACACATCAGAAAATGTGGGGAGCCCAGCAGTTAGGGCCTGACGCCAGAGGGCCCTCATCACCGATGGGAGGAGGCTCCCAGCACGCTCCAACTGCAACCAGAGGGCCCATGTGGCCAAGGCGACGTGTGCCACCCAGGCAGGAGTGACCTCACAGCAGAGGACCCACCTCCCAGAAGTGTGAGGAATCAAGCCAGGGTCAGACTCTCACCAGAGGGCCCACATCAACAAGAGGATGGGAACCAGTCAGGAGTGTCCTCACACCAGTGGGGTCACATACCTAAAAGGTGAGGCAACCGGCACATGTGGCCTCAAACCAGAGGACCTACATCACCAAGTGGCTTGGAGTGAGGCAGGCAGGAGGAGCCTCACACACAGGGCCCAAAGTATAAAAAAGGGGCGGAATCCAGCAGTTGGAACCTCCCAGCAGTCGCGCCAGAGCACAGAGGCTATGGGATCTAGGCCTGAGTGAACTAACACCAGAGAACCAACATCACGAAACTGTGAGCATCCCAGGCGATGGGACCACAGAGCAGAAGGCCCACATCCGCATGGGGATGGGAACCTTACAGGAGTGTCCTGGCATCACTGGGCTCAGTCAGAAAACGTGGGGTGCCCAGCAGTTAGAGCCTAATACCAGAGGGCCCTCATCACCTAGGAGAGGAGGCTCCCAGCAGGCTCCAACTGCCACCAGATGGCCGACGTCACCAAGGCAATGGGAGCAAGCCAGGCAGGAGTTACCTCAAGGAAGAGGGCCCACCTCAAAGAAGGGTCAGGAACCCAGCCAGGATCAGACTTTCAGGAGAGGGCCCACAACAACAAGGGGATGTGAACCAGGCAGGAGTGTCCTCACACCATTGGGGCCATATCATCGAAAGGTGAGGGACCCAACACACGTGGCCTCAAACCAGAGGACACACATCACCAAGGGTCTGCGAGGGAGGCAGGCAGGAGTAGCCTCAAAACAGAGGGCCCATAGAATAAAAAAGGTGAGGAATCCCGCAGTTGGAACGTCCCAGCCGGTGGCAAAGAGCAGCAAGGCTATGGGATCCCGGCCGGTGTGAACTCACAACAGAGGGCCCTCATCATGAAACTGTCAACAACCAAGGCGTTGTGTCCACAGAGCAGAAGGCCCACATTCCCATGGGGTTGGGAACATGGCAGGAGTGTACTCGCACCACAGGGCACACATCAGAAAAGTTTGGGAGCCCAGGAGTTAGGGTCTGACGCCAGAGGGCCCTCATTACCGAAGGGAGGAAACTCCCAGCAGGCACCAAATCCCAACTGAGGGCCCACGTCGCCAAGGTGATGTGCGCTAGCGCGAGGCAGGTGTGACCTCACAGCAGAGGGCAAACGTCACAGAAGGGTGAGGAACCCAGCCAGTATAAGACTCTCACCAGAGGGCCCACATCACCAAGGGGATCGGAACCAGGCAAAAGTATCCTCACACCAGTGTGGCCAAATAATGGAAAGGTGAGGAACCCAGAACATGTGGCCTAAACCACAGGAACCACATCTCCAAGGTGCTCGGAGTGAGGCAGGCAGGACTAGCCTAACAACACAGGGCCCATAGATTAAAAAATGTGAGGAATCCAGCAGTTGGAACCTCGCAGCAGGTGGCCCAGAGCACGGAGTCTATGGGATCCAGGCCGAAGTGAGCTCACAGCAGAGGGCCCACATCATGAAACTGTGAGCAGCCCAGCCGTTGGGACCTCAGAGCAGAAGGCCCACATCCGCATGGGGATGGGAACCTGGCAGGAGTATCCTCGCACCACTTAGTACGTACTAGAATATGTGGGTACCCAGCAGTTAGGGCCTGACACCAAAGGGCCCTCATCACTGAGGGGAGGAGGCTCCCAGCATGCTCCAACTGCCACCAGAGGGCCGACGTCGCCATGGCGGGGTGTGCCAGCCAGGAAGGAATGACCTCAGAGCAGAGGGCCAAGCTCACAGAAGTGTGAGGAACCCAACCAGGATCAGACTCTCACCAGAGGGTCCACATCACCAAGGGGATGCGAACCAGGCAGGAGTGTGCTCACACCAGTGGGGCCACATCATTGAAAGGTGAGGAACCCAGCACATGTGGCTTCAAACCAGAACAGCCAAATCAAAATGGGCTCGGAGTGAGTCAGGCAGGAGATGTCTCACAACACAGGGCCCATAGAAGAAAAAAGGTGAGGAATCCAGCAGTTGGAAGCTCCAAGCAGGTGGCCCAGGGCACCGAGGCAATGGGATCCATGCCGGAGTGAACTCACAATAGAGGGCGCACATCCTGACACTGTGAGCAACCCAGCCGCTGGGTCCTCAGAACAGAAGGTCCAAATCTGCATGGGGATGGGAACCTGGCAGGAGTGTCATCGCACCAGTAGGGCCACATCCCAAAAAGTTGAGGCTAACGGCACACGTGGTCTCAAACCAGAAGACCTACATCACCAAGGGGCTCGGTGTGAGGCAGGCAGGAGGAGCCTCACAACACAGGGCACGAAGTATAAGAAAGGTGAGGAATCCAGCAGTTGGAACCTCCCAGCAGGCGGCCCAGAGCACAGAGGCTATGGGATCTAGGCCTGAGTGAACTAACACCAGAGAACCAACATCACGAAACTGTGAGCAACCCAGGCGTTGGGACCACAGAGCAGAAGGCCCACATCCCCATAGGGATGGGAACTTACAGGAGTGTCCTGGCATCACTGGGCTCAGTCAGAAAACGTGGGGTGCCAGCACTTAGAGCCTGACGCCAGAGGGCCCTCATCACCTAGGAGAGGAGGCTCCCAGCAGGCTCCAACTGCCACCAGATGGCCGACGTCACCAAGGCAACGGGAGCAAGCCAGGCAGGAGTTACCTCACAGAAGAGGGCCCACCTCAAAGGAGAGTGAGGAACCCAGCAAGGATGAGACTCTCACCAGAGGGCCCACCTCTCCAAGGTGCTCGGAGTGAGGCAGGCAGGACTAGCCTAACAACACAGGGCCCATAGATTAAAAAATGTGAGGAATCCAGCAGTTGAAACCTCGCAGCAAGCGGCCCAGAGCACGGAGTCTATGGGATCCAGGCCAAAGCGAACTCACAGCACAGGGCCCACATCATGAAACTGTGAGCAACCCAGCCATTGGGACCTCAGAGCAGAAGGCCCACATCCCCATGGGGATGGGAACCTGGCAGGAGTGTCCCAGCACCACTTAGTACGTAATAGAAAATGTGAGTACCCAGCAGTTAGGGCCTGACGCCAAAGGGCCCTCATCACTGTGGGGAGGAGGCTCCCAGCACGTTCCAAATGCCACCAGAGGGCCTACGTCGCCAAGGCGAGGTGTGCCAACCAGGCAGGAGTGACCTAAGAGCAGAGGGCCAAACTCACGGAAGTGTGAGGGACCCAACCAGGATCAGACTCTCACCAGAGGGTCCACAGCACCAAGGGGATGCGAACCAGGCAGGAGTGTGCTCATAACAGTGGGGCCACATCATTGAAAGGTGAGGCACCCAGCACATGTGGCCTCAAACTAAAAGAGCCACATAAAAAGGGGGCTCGGAGTGAGTCAGGCAGGAGATGTCTCACAACACAGGGCCCATAGAAGAAAAAAGGTGAGGAATCCAGCAGTTGGAAGGTCCAAGCAGGTGGCCCAGGGCACCGAGGGTATGGGATCCATGCCGAAGTGAACTCACAGCAGAGGGCCCACATCCTGACACTGTGAGCAACCCAGCCGCTGGGACCTCAGAACAGAAGGTCCAAATCTGCATGGGGATGGGAACCTGGCAGGAGTGTCATCGCACCAGTAGGGCCACATCCCTAAAAGCTAAGGCAAACGGCACACGTGGTCTCAAACCAGAAGACCTACATCACCAAGGGGCTCGGTGTGAGGCAGGCAGGAGGAGCCTCACAACACAGGGCCCAAAGTATAAGAAAGGTGAGGAATCCAGCACTTGGAACCTCCCAGCAGGTGGCCCAGGGCACAGAGGCTATGGGATCTAGGCCTGAGTGAACTAACACCGGAGTGCCAACATAACGAAACTTTGTGCAACCCAGACGTTGCGACCACAGAGCAGAAGGCCCACATCCCCATGAGAATTGGAAACATACAGGAGTGTCCTGGCATCACTGGGCTCACATCAGAAAACGTGGGGAGCCCAGCAGTTAGAGCCTGATGCAAGAGGGCCCGCATCACCTTGGAGAGGAGTGTACAAGAAGGCTCCAACTGCCACCAGAGGTCCGACATCACCAAGGCAACGGGAGCAGTCCAGGCAGGAGTTACCTCACTGCAGAGGTCCCACCTCACAGAAGAGTAAGGAACCCAGCCAGGATCAGACTGTTACAAAAGGGCCCACATCACCAAGGGGATCGGATGCAGGCAGGAGTGGCCTCACACCAGTGTGACCAAATCATAGAAAGGCGAAGAACCCAGAACATGTGGCCTAAAAAAGAGGACCCACATCTCCAAGAGGCTGGGAGTGAGGCAGGCAGGAGGAGCCTCAAAACAGAGGACCCATAGAATAAAAAAGGTGAGGAATCCCGCAGTTGGAACCTCCTAGCATGCGGCAAGGAGCAGCGAGGCTATGGGATCCCGGCCAGTGTGAACTCACAACAGAGGGCCCTCATCATGAAACTGTGAACAACACAGGTGTTGGGACCACAGAACAGAAGGCCCACATTCCCATGGGGTTGGTAACCTGGCAGGAGTGTACTCGCACCACAGGGCACACATCAGAAAACTTTGGGAGCCCAGGAGTTGGGGCCTGACGCCAGAAGGCCCTCATTACCGAGGGGAGGAGACTCCCAGCAGGCACCAAGTCCCAACTGAGGGCCCACGTCGCCAAGGTGACGTGCGTCAGCCAGGCAGGAGTGACCTCACAGCAGAGGGCCTACGTCACAGAAGGGGGAGGAACCCAGCCAGGATAAGACTCTCACCAGAGGGCCCACATCACCAAGGGGATCAGAACCAGGCAGGAGTGTCCTCACACCAGTATGGCCAAATCATAGAAAAGTGAGGATCCCAGAACATATGGCCTAAACCAGAGGACCCACATCAACAAGGGGCTCAGAGTGAGGCAGGTAGGAGGTGTCTCAAACAGAGGGCCCATAAAATAAAAAAGGTGAGGAATCCCGCAGTTGGAACCTCCCAGCAGGCAGCAAGGAGCAGCGAGGCTCTGGGATCCCGGCCGGTGTGAACTCACAACAGAGGGCCCTCATCACGAAACTGTGAACAACCCAGCGGTTGGGACCACAGAGCAGAAGGCCCATATTCCCATGTGGTTGGGAACCTGGCAGGAGTGTACTCCCACCAGAGGGCACACATCAGAAGAGTATGGGAGCCCAGGAGTTAGGGCCTGACGCCAGAGGGCCCTCATTACCGAGGGGAGGAGACTCCCAGCAGGCACCAACTCCCAGCTGAGGGCCCACGTCGCCAAGGTGACGTGCGCCAGCCAGGCAGCAGTGACCTCACAGCAGAGTGTGTACGTCACAGAAGGGTGAAGTACCCAGCCAGGATAAGACTCTCACCAGAAGGCCCACATCACCAAGGGAATGGGATCCAGGCAGGAGTGGCCTCACACCAGTGTGGCCAAATCATAGAAAGGTGAGGAACCCAGAACATGTGGCCTAAACCAGAGGACCCACATCTCCAAGGGGCTCGGAGGACTAGCCTCACAACGCAGGGCCCATAGAATAAAAAATGTGAGGAATCCAGCAGTTGGAAGCTGCAAGCAGTTGTCCCAGAGCACCAAGGCAATGGGATCCATGCCGGATTGAAGTCACAGCAGAGGGGCCACATCCTGACACTGTGAGCAACCCAGCCGTTGTGACCCCAGAGAAGAAGGCCCAAAACCGCATGGGGATGGGTACCTGGCAGTAGTGTCCTCTCACCACTTAACACGTATCAGAAAATGTGGGTACCCAGCAGTTAGGGCCTGACACCAGAATGTCCTCATCACCGAGAGGAGAAGGCTCCCAGCACGCTCCAACTGCCGCCAGAGGGCCGACGTCACCAAGGCGGGGTGTGCCAGCCAGGCAGGAGTGACCTCAGGGCAGAGGGCCAACCTTACGAAACTCTGAGGAACCCAACCAGGATGAGACTCTCACCAGAGGGCCCACATCCCCAAGGGGATGGGAACCAGGCAGGAGTGTTCTCACTCCAGTGGGGCCACATCATTGAAAGGCGAGGAACCCACCACATGTGGCCTCAAACCAGAAGACCCACATCAACAAGGGGCTCAGAGTGAGGCAGGCAGGAAGTGTCTCACAACACACGGCCCATAGAAGAAAAAAGGTAAGGAATCCTGCAGTTGGAAGCTCCAAGCAGGTGGCCCAGAGCACCGAGGGTATGGGATGCATGCCGGAGTGAACTCACAGCAGAGGGCCCACGTCCTGACGCTGTGAGCTACCCAGCCGTTGGCACCTCAGAACAGAAGGCCCAAATCCGCATGGGGATGGGAACCTGGCAGGAGTGTCATCGCACCAGTGGGCACACATCAGAAAATGTGGGGAGCCCAGCAGTTAGGGCCTGACGCCAGAGGGCCCTCATCACCGACGGGAGGAGGCTCCCAGCACACTCCAACTGCAACCAGAGGGCCCATGTGGCCAAGGTGACATGTGCCACCCAGGCAGGAGTGACCTCACAGCAGAGGACCCACCTCCCAGAAGTGTGAGGAATCAAGCCAGGGTCAGACTCTCACCAGAGGGCCCACATCAACAAGAGGATGGGAACCAGTCAGGAGTGTCCTCACACCAGTGGGGTCACATACCTAAAAGGTGAGGCAACCGGCACATGTGGCCTCAAACCAGAGGACCTACATCACCAAGGGGCTTGGAGTGAGGCAGGCAGGAGGAGCCTCACACACAGGGCCCAAAGTATAAAAAAGGGGCGGAATCCAGCAGTTGGAACCTCCCAGCAGTCGCGCCAGAGCACAGAGGCTATGGGATCTAGGCCTGAGTGAACTAACACCAGAGAACCAACATCACGAAACTGTGAGCAACCCAGGCGATGGGACCACAGAGCAGAAGGCCCACATCCGCATGGGGATGGGAAACTTACAGGAGTGTCCTGGCATCACTGGGCTCAGTCAGAAAACGTGGGTTGCCCAGCAGTTAGAGCCTGATGCCAGAGGGCCCTCATCAGCTAGGAGAGGAGGCTCCCAGCAGGCTCCAACTGCCACCAGATGGCCGACGTCACCAAGGAAATGGGAGCAAGACAGGCAGGAGTTACATCACAGAAGAGGGCAAATGTCACAGAAGGGTGAGGAACCCAGCCAGGATAAGACTCTCACCAGAGGGCCCACATCACCAAGGGGATCGGAACCAGGCAGAAGTATCCTCACACCCGTGTGGCCAAATCATGGAAAGGTGAGGAACCCAGAACATGTGGCCTAAACCACAGGAACCACATCTCCAAAGTGCTCGGAGTGAGGCAGGCAGGACTAGCCTAACAACACAGGGCCCATAGATTAAAAAATGTGAGGAATCCAGCAGTTGGAACCCCGCAGCAGGCGGCCCAGAGCACGGAGTCTATGGGATCCAGGCCGAACTGAACTCACAGCAGAGGGCCCACATCATGAAACTGTGAGCAACCCAGCCGTTGGGACCTCAGAGCAGAAGGCCCACATCCGCATGGGGATGGGAACCTGGCAGGAGTATCCTCGCACCACTTAGTACGTACTAGAAAATGTGGGTACCCAGCAGTTAGGGCCTGACGCCAAAGGGCCCTCATCACTGAGGGGAAGAGGCTCCCAGCCCGCTCCAACTGCCACCAGAGGGCCGACGTCGCCACGGTGGGGTGTGCCAACCAGGAAGGAATGACCTCAGAGCAGAGGGCCAAGCTCACAGAAGTGTGAGGAACCCAACCAGGATCAGATTCTCACCAGAGGGTCCACATCACCAAGGGGATGCGAACCAGGCAGGAGTGTGCTCACACCAGTGGGGCCACATCATTGAAAGGTGAGGAACCCAGCACATGTGGCTTCAAACCAGAACAGCCACATCAAAAAGGGGCTCGGAGTGAGTCAGGCAGGAGATGTCTCACAACACAGGGCCCATAGAAGAAAAAAGGTGAGGAATCCAGCAGTTGGAAGCTCCAAGCAGGTGGCCCAGGGCACCGAGGCAATGGGATCCATGCCGGAGTGAACTCACAGCAGAGGGCGCACATCCTGACACTGTGAGCAACCCAGCCACTGGGACCTCAGAACAGAAGGTCCAAATCTGCATGGGGATGGGAACCTGGCAGGAGTGTCATCGCACCAGTAGGGCCACATCCCTAAAAGGTGAGGCAAACGGCACACGTGGTCTCAAACCAGAAGACCTACATCACCAAGGGGCTCGGTGTGAGGCAGGCAGGAGGATCCTCACAACACAGGGCCCAAAGTATAAGAAAGGTGAGGAATCCAGCAGTTGGAACCTCCCAGCAGGCGGCCCAGAGCACAGAAGCTATGGGATCTAGGCCTGAGTGAACTAACACCGGAGTGCCAACATAACGAAACTGTGAGCAACCCAGTCGTTGAGACCACAGAGCAGAAGGCCCACATCCCCATGAGGATTGGAACCTTACAGGAGTGTCCTGGCATCACTGGGCTCACATCAGAAATCATGGGGAACCCAGCAGTTAGAGCCTGACGTAAGAGGGCCCTAATCACCTTGGAGAGGAGGGTACAAGAAGGCTCCAACTGCCACCAGAGGTCCGACGTCACCAAGGCAACGGGAGCAAGCCAGGCAGGAATGGCCTCACACCAGTGTGACCAAATCATAGAAAGGTGAGGAACCCAGAACATGTGGCCTAAACAAGAGGACCCACATCTCCAAGGGGCTGGGAGGGAGGCAGGCAGGAGGAGCCTCAAAACAGAGGACCCATAGAATAAACAAGGTGAGGAATCCCGCAGTTGGAACCGCCTAGCATGCGGCAAGGAACAGCGAGGCTATGGGATCCCGGCCAGTGTGAACTCACAACAGACGGCCCTCATCATGAAACTGTGAACAACACAGGTGTTGGGACCACAGAACAGAAGTCCCACATTCCCATGGGGTTGGTAACCTGGCAGGAGTGTACTCGCACCACAGGGCACACATCAGAAAATTTTGGGATCCCAGGACGTAGGGCCTGACGCCAGACGGCCCTAATTACAGAGGGAAGCAGACTCCTAGCAGGCACCAACTCCCAACTGAGGGCCCACGTCGCCAACGTGACATGCGTCAGCCAGGCAGGAATGACCTCACAGCAGAGGGCCTATGTCACAGAAGGTGGAGGAACCCAGCCAGGATAAGTCTCTCACCAGAGGGCCCACATCACCAAGGGGATCAGAACCAGGCAGGAGTGTCCTCACACCAGTATGGCCAAATCATAGAACAGTGAGGATCCCAGAACATATGGCCTAAACCAGAGGACCCACATCAACAAGGGGCTCAGAGTGAGGCAGGTAGGAGGTGTCTCAAACAGAGGGCCCATAAAATAAAAAAGGTGAGGAATCCCGCAGTTGGAACCTCCCAGCAGGCAGCAAGGAGCAGCGAGGCTCTGGGATCCCGGCCGGTGTGAACTCACAACAGAGGGCCCTCATCACAAAACTGTGAACAACCCAGCGGTTGGGACCACAGAGCAGAAGGCCCATATTCCCATGTGGTTGGGAACCTGGCAGGAGTGTACTCCCACCAGAGGGCACACATCAGAAGAGTATGGGAGCCCAGGAGTTAGGGCCTGACGCCAGAGGGCCCTCATTACCGAGGGGAGGAGACTCCCAGCAGGCACCAACTCCCAGCTGAGGGCCCACGTCGCCAAGGTGACGTGCGCCAGCCAGGCAGCAGTGACCTCACAGCAGAGTGTCTACGTCACAGAAGGGTGGAGTACCCAGCCAGGATAAGGCTCTCACCAGAAGGCCCACATCACCAAGGGAATGGGATCCAGGCAGGAGTGGCCTCACACCAGTGTGGCCAAATCATAGAAAGGTGAGGAACCCAGAACATGTGGCCTAAACCAGAGGACCTAAACCAGAGGACCCACATCTCCAAGGGGCTCGGAGGACTAGCCTCACAATGCAGGGCCCATAGAATAAAAAATGTGAGGAATCCAGCAGTTGGAAGCTCCAAGCAGTTGTCCCAGAACACCGAGGATATGGGATCCATGCCGGATTGAAGTCACAGCAGAGGGGCCACATCCTGACACTGTGAGCAACCCAGCCGTTGTGACCCCAGAGCAGAAGGCCCAAAACCGCATGGGGATGGGAACCTGGCAGGAGTGTCCTCTCACCACTTAGCACGTATCAGAAAATGTGGGTACCCAGCAGTTAGGGCCTGACACCAGAGTGTCCTCATCACCGAGAGGAGAAGGCTCCCAGCACACTCCAACTGCCGCCAGAGGGCCGACGTCACCAAGGCGGGGTGTGCCAGCCAGGCAGGAGTGACCTCAGGGCAGAGGGCCAACCTTACGAAACTCTGAGGAACCCAACCAGGATGAGACTCTCACCAGAGGGCCCACATCCCCAAGGGGATGGGAACCAGGCAGGAGTGTTCTCACTCCAGTGGGGCCACATCATTGAAAGGCGAGGAACCCACCACATGTGGCCTCAAACCAGAAGACCCACATCAACAAGGGGCTCAGAGTGAGGCAGGCAGGAAGTGTCTCACAACACACGGCCCATAGAAGAAAAAAGGTAAGGAATCCTGCAGTTGGAAGCTCCAAGCAGGTGGCCCAGAGCACCGAGGATATGGGATGCATGCCAGAGTGAACTCACAGCAGAGGGCCCACATCCTGACACTGTGAGCAACCCAGCCGTTGGCACCTCAGAACAGAAGGCCCAAATCCGCATGGGGATGGGAACCTGGCAGGAGTGTCATCGCACCAGTGGGCACACATCAGAAAATGTGGGGAGCCCAGCAGTTAGGGCCTGACACCAGAGGGCCCTCATCACCGACGGGAGGAGGCTCCCAGCACGCTCCAACTGCAACCACAGGGCCCATGTGGCCAAGGCGACGTGTGCCAGCCAGGCAGGAGTGACCTCACAGCAGAGGACCCACCTCCCAGAAGTGTGAGGAATCAAGCTAGGGTCAGACTCTCACCAGAGGGCCCACATCAACAAGAGGATGGGAACCAGTCAGGAGTGTCCTCACACCAGTGGGGTCACATACCTAAAAGGTGAGGCAACCGGCACATGTGGCCTCAAACTAGAGGACCTACATCACCAAGGGGCTTGGAGTGAGGCAGGCAGGAGGAGCCTCACACACAGGGCCCAAAGTATAAAAAAGGGGCGGAATCCAGCAGTTGGAACCTCCCAGCAGTCGCGCCAGAGCACAGAGGCTATGGGATCTAGGCCTGAGTGAACTAACACCAGAGAAGCAACATCACGAAACTGTGAGCAACCCAGGCGATGGGACCACAGAGCAGAAGGCCCACATCCGCATGGGGATGGGAACCTTACAGGAGTTTCCTGGCATCACTGGGCTCAGTCAGAAAACGTGGGGTGCCCAGCAGTTAGAGCCTGATGCCAGAGGGCCCTCATCACCTAGGAGAGGAGGCTCCCAGCAGGCTCCAACTGCCACCAGATGGCCGACGTCACCAATGCAATGGGAGCAAGCCAGGCAGGAGTTACCTCACAGAAGAGGGCAAATGTCACAGAAGGGTGAGGAACCCAGCCAGGATAAGACTCTCACCAGAGGGCCCACATCACCAAGGGGATCGGAAACAGGCAGAAGTATCCTCACACCAGTGTGGCCAAATAATGGCAAGGTGAGGAACCCAGAACATGTGGCCTAAACCACAGGAACTACATCTCCAAGGTGCTCGGAGTGAGGCAGGCAGGACTAGCCTAACAACACAGGGCCCATAGATTAAAAAATGTGAGGAATCCAGCAGTTGGAACCTCGCAGCAGGCGGCCCAGAGCACGGAGTCTATGGGATCCAGGCCGAAGTGAACTCACAGCAGAGGGCCCACATCATGAAACTCTGAGCAACCCAGCCGTTGGGACCTCAGAGCAGAAGGCCCACATACGCATGTGGATGGGAATCTGGCAGGAGTATCCTCGCACCACTTAGTACGTACTAGAAAATGTGGGTACCCAGCAGTTAGGGCCTGACGCCAAAGGGCCCTCATCACTGAGGGGAGGAGGCTCCCAGCCCGCTCCAACTGCCACCAGAGGGCCGACGTCGCCACGGCTGGGTGTGCCAGCCATGAAGGAATGTCCTCAGAGCAGAGGGCCAAGCTCACAGAAGTGTGAGGAACGCAACCAGGATCAGATTCTCACCAGAGGGTCCACATCACCAAGGGGATGCGAACCAGGCAGGAGTGTGCTCACACCAGTGGGGCCACATCATTGAAAGGTGAGGAACCCAGCACATGTGGCTTCAAACCAGAACAGCCACATCAAAAAGGGGCTCGGAGTGAGTCAGGCAGGAGATGTCTCACAACACAGGGCCCATAGAAGAAAAAAGGTGAGGAATCCAGCAGTTGGAAGCTCCAAGCAGGTGGCCCAGGGCACCGAGGCAATGGGATCCATGCCGGAGTGAACTCACAGCAGAGGGCGCACATCCTGACACTGTGAGCAACCCAGCCACTGGGACCTCAGAACAGAAGGTCCAAACCTGCATGGGGATGGGAACCTGGCAGGAGTGTCATCGCACCAGTAGGGCCACATCCCTAAAAGGTGAGGTAAACGGCACACGTGGTCTCAAACCAGAAGACCTACATCATCAAGGGGCTCGGTGTGAGGCAGGCAGGAGGAGCCTCACAACACAGGTCCCAAAGTATAAGAAAGGTGAGGAATCCAGCAGTTGGAACCTCCCAGCAGGCGGCCCAGAGCACAGAGGCTATGGGATCTAGGCCTGAGTGAACTAACACCGGAGTGCCAACATAACGAAACTGTGAGCAACCCAGACGTTGAGACCACAGAGCAGAAGGCCCACATCCGCATGAGGATTGGAACCTTACAGGAGTGTCCTGGCATCACTGGGCTCACATCAGATATCGTGGGGAGCCCAGCAGTTAGAGCCTGACGTAAGAGGGCCCTCATCACCTTGGAGAGGAGGGTACAAGAAGGCTCCAACTGCCACCAGAGGTCCGACGTCACCAAGGCAACGGGAGCAAGCCAGGCAGGAGTGGCCTCACACCACTGTGGCCAAATCATAGAAAGGTGAGGAACCCAGAACATGTGGCCTAAACAAGAGGACCCACATCTCCAAGGGGCTGGGATGGAGGCAGGCAGGAGGAGCCTCAAAACAGAGGACCCATAGAATAAAAAAGTTGAGGAATCCCGCAGTTGGAACCGCCTAGCATGCGGCAAGGAACAGCAAGGCTATGGGATCCCGGCCAGTGTGAACTCACAACAGACGGCCCTCATCATGAAACTGTGAACAACACAGGTGTTGGGACCACAGAACAGAAGGCCCACATTCCCATGGGGTTGGTAACCTGGCAGGAGTGTACTCGCACCACAGGGCACACATCAGAAAATTTTGGGAGCCCAGGAGTTAGGGCCTGACGCCAGACGGCCCTAATTACAGAGGGAAGCAGACTCCTAGCAGGCACCAACTCCCAACTGAGGGCCCACGTCGCCAACGTGACGTGCATCAGCCAGGCAGGAATGACCTCACAGCAGAGGGCCTATGTTACAGAAGGTGGAGGAACCCAGCCAGGATAAGTCTCTCACCAGAGGGCCCACATCACCAAGGGAATGGGATCCAGGCAGGAGTGGCCTCACACCAGTGTGACCAAATCATAGAAAGGTGAGGAACCCAGAACATATGGCCTAAAACAGAGGACCCACATCAACAAGGGGCTCAGAGTGAGGCAGGCAGGAGGTGTCTCAAACAGAGGGCCCATAAAATAAAAAAGGTGAGGAATCCCGCAGTTGGAACCTCCCAGCAGGCGGCAAGGAGCAGCGAGGCTATGGGATCCCGGCCGGTGTGAACTTACAACAGAGGGCCCTCATCACGAAAGTGTGAACAACCCAGCGGTTGGGACCACAGAGCAGAAGGCCCACATTCCCATGTGGTTGGGAACCTGGCAGGAGTGTACTCCCACCAGAGGGCACACATAAGAAGAGTATGGGAGCCCAGGAGTTAGGGCCTGACGCCAGAGGGCCCTCATTACCGAGGGGAGGAGACTCCCAGCAGGCACCAACTCCCAGCTGAGGGCCCACGTCGCCAAGGTGACGTGCGCCAGCCAGGCAGCAGTGACCTCACAGCAGAGTGTCTACGTCACAGAAGGGTGAAGTATCCAGCCAGGATAAGACACTCACCAGAAGGCCCACATCACCAAGGGAATGGGATCCAGGCAGGAGTGGCCTCACACCAGTGTGGCCAAATCATAGAAAGGTGAGGAACCCAGAACATGTGGCCTAAACCAGAGGACCTAAACCAGAGGACCCACATCTCCAAGGGGCTCGGAGGACTAGCCTCACAACGCAGGGCCCATAGAATAAAAAATGTGAGGAATCCAGCAGTTGGAAGCTCCAAGCAGTTGTCCCAGAGCACCGAGGCAATGGGATCCATGCCGGATTGAAGTCACAGCAGAGGGACCACATCCTGACACTGTGAGCAACCCAGCCATTGTGACCCCAGAGAAGAAGGCCCAAAACCGCATGGGGATGGGTACCTGGCAGTAGTGTCCTCTCACCACTCAGCACGTATCAGAAAATGTGGGTACCCAGCAGTTAGGTCCTGACACCAGAATGTCCTCATCACCGAGAGGAGAAGGCTCCCAGAACGCTCCAACTGCCGCCAGAGGGCCGACCTCACCAAGGCGGGGTGTGCCAGCCAGGCAGGAGTGACCTCAGGGCAGAGGGCCAACCTTACGAAACTCTGAGGAACCCAACCAGGATGAGACTCTCACCAGAGGGCCCACATCCCCAAGGGGATGGGAACCAGGCAGGAGTGTTCTCACTCCAGTGGGGCCACATCATTGAAAGGCGAGGAACCCTCCACATGTGGCCTCAAACCAGAAGACCCACATCAACAAGGGGCTCAGAGTGAGGCAGGCAGGAAGTGTCTCACAACACACGGCCCATAGAAGAAAAAAGGTAAGGAATCCTGCAGTTGGAAGCTCCAAGCAGGTGGCCCAGAGCACCGAGGGTATGGGATGCATGCCGGAGTGAACTCACAGCAGAGGGCCCACATCCTGACACTGTGAGCAACCCAGCCGTTGGCACCTCAGAACAGAAGGCCCAAATCCGCATGGGGATGGGAACCTGGCAGGAGTGTCATCGCACCAGTGGGCACACATCAGAAAATGTGGGGAGCCCAGCAGTTAGGGCCTGACGCCAGAGGGCCCCCATAACCGACGGGAGGAGGCTCCCAGCACGCTCCAACTGCAACCAGAGGGCCCATGTGGCCAAGGTGACGTGTGCCAGACAGGCAGGAGTGACCTCACAGCAGAGGACCCACCTCCCAGAAGTGTGAGGAATCAAGCCAGGGTCAGACTCTCACCAGAGGGCCCACATCAACAAGAGGATGGGAACCAGTCAGGAGTGTCCTCACACCAGTGGGGTCACATACCTAAAAGGTGAGGCAACCGGCACATGTGGCCTCAAACCAGAGGACCTACATCACCAAGGGGCTTGGAGTGAGGCAGGCAGGAGGAGCCTCACACACAGGGCCCAAAGTATAAAAAAGGGGCGGAATCCAGCAGTTGGAACCTCCCAGCAGTCGCGCCAGAGCACAGAGGCTATGGGATCTAGGCCTGAGTGAACTAACACCAGAGAACCAACATCACGAAACTGTGAGCAACCCAGGCGATGGGACCACAGAGCAGAAGGCCCACATCCGCATGGGGATGGGAACCTTACAGGAGTGTCCTGGCATCACTGGGCTCAGTCAGAAAACGTGGCTTGCCCAGCAGTTAGAGCCTGATGCCAGAGGGCCCTCATCAGCTAGGAGAGGAGGCTCCCAGCAGGCTCCAACTGCCACCAGATGGCCAACGTCACCAAGGCAATGGGAGCAAGACAGGCAGGAGTTACCTCACAGAAGAGGGCAAATGTCACAGAAGGGTGAGGAACCCAGGCAGGATAAGACTCTCACCAGAGGGCCCACATCACCAAGGGGATCGGAACCAGGCAGAAGTATCCTCACACCAGTGTGGCCAAATAATGGAAAGGTGAGGAACCCAGAACATGTGGCCTAAACCACAGGAACCACATCTCCAAGGTGCTCAGAGTGAGGCAGGCAGGACTAGCCTAACAACACAGGGCCCATAGATTAAAAAATGTGAGGAATCCAGCAGTTGGAACCTCGTAGCAGGCGGCCCAGAGCACGGAGTCTATGGGATCCAGGCCGAACTGATCTCTCAGCAGAGGGCCCACATCATGAAACTGTGAGCAACCCAGCCGTTGGGACCTCAGAGCAGAAGGCCCACATCCGCATGGGGATGGGAACCTGGCAGGAGTATCCTCGCACCACTTAGTACGTACTAGAAAATGTGGGTACCCAGCAGTTAGGGCCTGACGCCAAAGGGCCCTCATCACTGAGGGGAGGAGGCTCCCAGCCCGCTCCAACTGCCACCAGAGGGCCGACGTCGCCACGGCGGCGTGTGCCCACCAGGAAGGAATGACCTCAGAGCAGAGGGCCAAGCTCACAGAAGTGTGAGGAACCCAACCAGGATCAGACTCTCACCAGAGGGTCCACATCACCAAGGGGATGCGAACCAGGCAGGAGTGTGCTCACACCAGTGGGGCCACATCATTGAAAGGTGAGGAACCCAGCACATGTGGCTTCAAACCAGAACAGCCACATCAAAAAGGGGCTCGGAGTGAGTCAGGCAGGAGATGTCTCACAACACAGGGCCCATAGAAGAAAAAAGGTGAGGAATCCAGCAGTTGGAAGCTCCAAGCAGGTGGCCCAGGGCACCGAGGCAATGGGATCCATGCCGGAGTGAACTCACAGCAGAGGGCGCACATCCTGACACTGTGAGCAACCCAGCCACTGGGACCTCAGAACAGAAGGTCCAAATCTGCATGGGGATGGGAACCTGGCAGGAGTGTCATCGCACCAGTAGGGCCACATCCCTAAAAGGTGAGGCAAACGGCACACGTGGTCTCAAACCAGAAGACCTACATCACCAAGGGGCTCGGTGTGAGGCAGGCAGGAGGATCCTCACAACACAGGGCCCAAAGTATAAGAAAGGTGAGGAATCCAGCAGTTGGAACCTCCCAGCAGGCGGCCCAGAGCACAGAAGCTATGGGATCTAGGCCTGAGTGAACTAACACCGGAGTGCCAACATAACGAAGCTGTGAGCAACCCAGTCGTTGAGACCACAGAGCAGAAGGCCCACATCCCCATGAGGATTGGAACCTTACAGGAGTGTCCTGGCATCACTGGGCTCACATCAGAAATCATGGGGAGCCCAGCAGTTAGAGCCTGACGTAAGAGGGCCCTAATCACCTTGGAGAGGAGGGTACAAGAAGGCTCCAACTGCCACCAGAGGTCCGACGTCACCAAGGCAACGGGAGCAAGCCAGGCAGGAATGGCCTCACACCAGTGTGACCAAATCATAGAAAGGTGAGGAACCCAGAACATGTGGCCTAAACAAGAGGACCCACATCTCCAAGGTGCTGGGAGGGAGGCAGGCAGGAGGAGCCTCAAAACAGAGGACCCATAGAATAAACAAGGTGAGGAATCCCGCAGTTGGAACCTCCTAGCATGCGGCAAGGAACAGCGAGGCTATGGGATCCCGGCCAGTGTGAACTCACAACAGACGGCCCTCATCATGAAACTGTGAACAACACAGGTGTTGGGACCACAGAACAGAAGTCCCACATTCCCATGGGGTTGGTAACCTGGCAGGAGTGTACTCGCACCACAGGGCACACATCAGAAAATTTTGGGATCCCAGGACGTAGGGCCTGACGCCAGACGGCCCTAATTACAGAGGGAAGCAGACTCCTAGCAGGCACCAACTCCCAACTGAGGGCCCACGTCGCCAACGTGACATGCATCAGCCAGGCAGGAATGACCTCACAGCAGAGGGCCTATGTCACAGAAGGTGGAGGAACCCAGCCAGGATAAGTCTCTCACCAGTGGGCTCACATCACCAAGGGAATGGGATCCAGGCAGGAGTGGCCTCACACCAGTGTGGCCAAATCATAGAAAGGTGAGGAACCCAGAATATATGGCCTAAAACAGAGGACCCACATCAACAAGGGGCTCAGAGTGAGGCAGGCAGGAGGTGTCTCAAACAGAGGGCCCATAAAATAAAAAAGTTGAGGAATCCCGCAGTTGGAACCTCCCAGCAGGCGGCAAGGAGCAGCGAGGCTATGGGATCCCGGCCGGTGTGAACTTACAACAGAGGGCCCTCATCACGAAAGTGTGAACAACCCAGCGGTTGGGACCACAGAGCAGAAGGCCCACATTCCCATGTGGTTGGGAACCTGGCAGGAGTGTACTCCCACCAGAGGGCACACATAAGAAGAGTATGGGAGCCCAGGAGTTAGGGCCTGACGCCAGAGGGCCCTCATTACCGAGGGGAGGAGACTCCCAGCAGGCACCAACTCCCAGCTGAGGGCCCACGTCGCCAAGGTGACGTGCGCCAGCCAGGCAGCAGTGACCTCACAGCAGAGTGTCTACGTCACAGAAGGGTGAAGTATCCAGCCAGGATAAGACACTCACCAGAAGGCCCACATCACCAAGGGAATGGGATCCAGGCAGGAGTGGCCTCACACCAGTGTGGCCAAATCATAGAAAGGTGAGGAACCCAGAACATGTGGCCTAAACCAGAGGACCTAAACCAGAGGACCCACATCTCCAAGGGGCTCGGAGGACTAGCCTCACAACGCAGGGCCCATAGAATAAAAAATGTGAGGAATCCAGCAGT